>NW_023396564.1:300000-451113 GCF_011125445.2 Fundulus heteroclitus | reverse complement strand
AAATCAAGTACCTTCAAAAGCCATCTAATAGTAAACAGTGTTAAGCTGCATGATAACTGCAGTGTTCTGATTCTGACCTCAGAAGTTTCAAAGAGAACATTAGACAACAACCAGCATTGTGAAGACCAAGAAACCCAGAACACAGGTCAGTGAGAAAGTTGTGGAGAAGTTAAAGCAGGATAATTTCTAAAACAATTCCAACCTTTAAACATCTACAGAGCTCTGCTCAATCAATCTCTGAACATGGAGAGAGGAGGACCACCTGTAGACTCCCAAGACATTATGTCCAAGTAAAATACAGGCTGGGCACGGAGAGGCCATAATCACAGAAGCAGCCCAGAGTTCTCGGGTATTTATTTTATGGCTGTAGAGTTTTTACAGCTCAGGTGGAAGAATTCGTCAACAGGACTGGTGCCAATTGGACCCTCCACAAATCTGCTTTATCAAGGAGTGGCGAAAGTAAAGCCATTGTTGAAAGAAAGCCAGAGATTCTTGTTTGGGAGTTTTGACACAAGTCAAAGGATAGAAGGCAAACTGGTCAGATGGGACAAACTTTCAATTTCAGCCCCCGCAAAACAGTGTATTATGGAAGTAAAACTTCCACAATCTTAACGCCATCCTCAACTGAAACACGGGGTGGCGCATCATCGCCATGGGATAAATCATTTAGAGGTGAGGGAAACTGCTCAGAGATAAGTGCAGCTGTAATTCACGACAAAGGAGTCTACCGAGCATTAGCTCAGAGTGTAAGACCAATAAGTACTAATGGTCACGGTAAATGTTATAAGCCAATACTGGCCTTATTATTTACAGTGACCTAACATACTCACACCGTCAGGCTGTGAAGTGTGTGTGAAGGGTGAATGACTGTAGTGTAAAGAACTTTGGAGTTGTCAGACTACTTAAAGCGCAATACAAGTCAAGCCATGTACCATTTTAAATTTACCATTCTGTGAATCAGCTGCTCTTCTTTCCTCTATTTAACTTGAATATGCCAATTTTATTACAAGAGCGATTGCATCTTAACCTAAATATGCGTATTATCAATTTATTTAGAGCAATATTTTTCTATTAATCTCCTTTTGATGAAATTCACTCTCCTCTGCTTAAATCTTAATGAGAGTAGCTGTTTTAAGTCAATTACTAATCTAGTGTGGAGCTGGTTTTCTTTATACTTGTTATTGCCACTGTACATCCAAATTTCCCCCTGTATGGGACGAAAAGGTATTTCTATTCTATTCTGCCCAAATGCAAAAAACTGCTATTTCCAAGATTTTTTTTTTGCAAAGTGCATTGCGATGTGTGTGAATGGGCTCTATATAATTACATTTGAACTGAACTGTACATAGTAAAGTATTACACCAAATCATCTGAAGTTATTACAGTTTCAAATGAATTTGTTAATACAAGGCAAATGAGCTAATAACAGTCACTAACTAATTCAATAACTTTATTATTATGCTATTGGTGTTTCATTGTAGCCCTGTGATGTCTGGCTGATCTGTTTATGGGGCGCCATAGACATTGCATGTCCTGCAAGGTTATGCAGAACAATAGACAGCTATTTCCTTATTGGCTTTAAATATTATTAGATCGTTGGTTTTTACTACAGTATTTTTGAAAGGGGGTCTTAATACAAAGCATTTCAAATTTCTAAGCATTATTCTTATTCTGCTACTTTCATAACTTTTTCTACTTTGTGTCGTCTGTCACATGAAATAATAACAGAATAGACTAAAGTTTTGCTGTTATAATGTAGCAAAGTTTAAAAAGTCGAACACGTGCAAGGCCCGTGCATGCTTGCCTTTCCAGGATGCATGAAAACAACTTGAATCTGGTGTCTGGAGTACAGTCAGGAGTGTGGACAGGGGCAAACCGCTGAGCGTGGTTTTGTCCAGCTCTGCGGTCTGCAGCAGTGTGCTGCAACTGTCAGCCCATGGTGGCGGTGTGGACAGTCTGTTGTCTGGCTGCTGTGGGAGAGCATAGAAATTGTTTCAGCAGCCACAAACCAGAGGGGTGGCAATAGCCACGGAGCCCTGTCGCTGTCCCATCAACAGACGAGGGCTCTGGGGGCCAGCCAGAGCCTAAAATACCCTGCCTGGCCACAACAGCCACCCCTCAAACACACCACACCCAGGTGGGCAGAAGCAGAGGTGGAGGGGGCTCCTGGACTGTGTGTGCATGTGGGACCACTGAATTATTTACAGGCAGGTCTCATGGCCAAATCCAGCAGACGGACTTAGCCTGTTGCTGCCTGGCTACAGGTTCGGTAATGTCACAGAGTGTAGGCTGTTTCATGGCTAACCTGCTATTTTCCCTTTTTCTGCCCTCTCTGCCTTTAACTCTTCACAATCTTTAACCGTTTCTTTCTGTTTTCACATCTATGAGAACAATGTCATTACAGTTTACTGAAAGTATAGGTCACCTCAGAAAACACTGCAATGCTTCTACCATGCTGTGGCTCATCTGGCCGTTGCTTTATTGACCTCTAACCGCCGCTCTCTTAAATTTCTTTAAAGAATAACTAACACATTGCTAATGACTGTATATTTATTTTTTTCATAGCTAAATGACAAAACAATTATCGAAGTAAATTGTTTCTTACAAAGCCCAGCTTCATCTCATCAACTTTAAGCAGTTATTATGAGCCCCAAGATATGAAGGTGAGTGCTTTTAACTTGACATCCTTTTGTTTTAATGTTTCAGACTGTTATCTTGAAGTAAGAAAGGAAGCAGATTGCCCATGTTAACAGAATTAGCAGATGTAAATGGCTCATCACGTTATCTCATCCTGTTTGTGTAAACCCAGTAGATACCGTCTTGCGACAGCCCCAGTGTGTGCTTTTTAGGGACAGGATATACGATTGCAACCATGTCATCATTCGTTATGTTTCACATTCTCATCATTACAGTATTCAGGGGCAGACTCATGTAACTGTAACTTTCACGAGGATTTTGAGCGACAATCAAAAGTCAAAAAGGTAGACACATTCGAATGATGTATGAGAATGTGAGGTCATCAAGTGATGTCACATGGGTCAAAAAGAAGTGGAGGAGATATGATCAGAACAATCATAATTCAAAGGGAAATAAAAGAAGTGGGATAACCTAGGAGAGCTGGGTTTCTACACTGTGAGTGCACTGTAAACAGTTTTCCTTATAACAACAACTGAAACCATGGCCTGAAAATAAAAACAGGTTTTCCCATTGCATCATAAGAAAAACCTTTTTTTCTGTGTCTGTTTTGATAAATTTAGACAATGACCCAGAAATCCATAATAAGGAAGCTCTTTTCCTCTTCTTTCACAGGAGTCACTTTGTGCGTATTTTCCCTCACAGCCATGCAGCTTCAGATCACATGTTGAGGCACATTCCTGGGTGTTCCTCTCTCTCCACCAATCCTCTGGCCATTTTCAATGAGAAATGTCAGCTTCATTATTTATGACTGCTCAACTAAATCAAACCTGCATCCTTGAAACACCTTATACCCCCCAAACATGCACGCACGCTCTCTCTCTCTCTCTCTCTCTCTCTCTCTCTCTCTCTCTCTCTCTCTCTCTCTCTCTCTCTCTCTCTCTCTCACACTCACACTCACACTCACACTCACACTCACACTCACACACACACACACACACACACACACACACACACACACACTCATAGATCCTGCTCTCTTTGCATTTCCAAGCTTTTGGCACTGTATTAGCTTTTTTCTTCTGCTGGAAGCCCACCGTCTATCCGTTGTTAAAATGAGCTAGACCGGTGCCCAACACAACAGATTGGAGCTTGAACATAAGAATGTAGAAGTTATGCATTCAATCCAGCTTGACACCAAGTTCTCGTGGCCTGAGATTTTGCAGTATTATATCAAAGTAAAGACTGTCTCAGGAAGCAGTACTAAGTAGCTGTCTGCATGCTACATTCTCTGGTCAAATAAGTGTGAGCGATTGCTATAAATCTCCCATTTGAAGGCGTATGGTTTTAAGCCTGGTAACTCTTATTTTGAAGGAAGAAAGGAAGTAGTTCCTGATTGCCATATTATGTTGACATAATTTGGTAATAGACTGCCTGTTGGGCTGACCAACAATGCTCGATATGCTTGCTAACAATCCTAAAGTTAGCAATCTTTGGAGCTTTCCATTAGCGCTAAAATAAAGGGTTTCCACAATTTTTCTACAAACTTAGGCTGCATTTTATTATTGGAAGGTCAATGTTGATAACTGATCAAACCTGAACTGAACAATGATGCTGAACTGTGAACATTTTTTAAACACATAATGGAAGCCTTTTCAAACAAGACCTTAGGCTAGACAAATATAAAAACTCAATATTTGGACTAGTCTAACCTTCAGTAGAATACTAGACGCTGACTACAACTTGTTTCTTTATATCAAGACAACTGGTAATTTATGAACCCTTTATTGTATTTGTCATCTCTGCGTCATTATTATGTATCATCTCATTTATTGAGGTGGATCATTACACCCCTACCTAACCTGCTTGAGCACAATGAGGTACATTTTGTGGTGCTTGCGGCCTTTATTTTCAGTGTTTACGACAGGAAATGGCAAGGAAGAGAGTAGAGGACAGAGCTTTCTGATATACAAAGACATGACTCTACAATGAACAATCTTGAGGACAATTCTATTTATTTAAGAAAATAACTTTAATAGTCAGTGTCCGCACAACAAATAATGTCTCATTTTCCTGAGTGGAATGACATGTCCAGCTCACAAGGCAAGATGATACATAATATTGTTTTCACATGAACGGCACCAGACATTTTAGAAATATTAGAATAAAGACAATATTACTAATTTTGGTTTTCTCATTTGAATGAAATAAAATGTATATAAGTATGTTAACAGTGTAATTATGTCTTAAATAATCTGCAATAAGTGTTGAATAATTTACACAATTTTTTTTTAGTATCGATAGTGCCTTTTTTCTGCTTTTCTATTTCCAAGGAGGTCCCAATGCCAATGAGAGGATTGCAAATGCTCCTTTTTGTGTTTGCACAAAAATAATAAATATTTCATGAATCTCAAAGTGTATTTAATCAGTCATTGTACAGAATAACCACTGTTCAGTTTAAAATGATCCTGTTCAGCTTTGATCAGTGGAAACATTTTAGATTTTAACTTACGGATTATCAAATGTAATCCAAACTCAGAAACTATGAAACGACCCTCTTGTTTTGTGCTATGAGGAAGCACACACCACCTTTAACAGCTAATATTTAGGCAGTGCTGTCCCGCTCTCAATGCTTACAAGTCATTTTTATCTTGCACAGTTCACTGTCACTGTGCCTTTTGTCCAATGAGGACGCAGAATGCCACAACACAAACAGTTCAAAAGTGCTGCATCAATAGTCGATGCGGCTTTTGTAATAGTTGACACTCCTTCCGCTTCTAGCCATAGGTGAAAACTCCATATATGACATTACACGTTATTCTATGTTCTAAAGATAAATGTGAAAGTTAAATCAGACGAAATCATAAAACTATGGGCAACTCCCTTTTACTGTTGCAAGTTAGAAATGAAAAGTAGAAAAATAATTTCAGCTTGAGGTCGTCTGAAGTCATAAATAGCTTTTGTTTATTTCCCAATAAAATTTGTACAAAAGACAGCAATTTCATCAGACCAATACTTTTTTGCCATGGGTCACATGAGGTGCAGTGGTTCTGCACGTGTTTTTGGGTTGCAGCTTGTTTTCAAGCTAAGCTTCAACCAAAGCAAGGTGCAGGACAGGACAAGGGATTGAAAGCTACATATAGGGATGTTGGAGGTTGGCAAGGGAAAATCAGGATGCCAGCTTCTGTCTACCGGTTGCATGTATGGACCATAAGCAGGCCAGATTTAGAAGAGGAAGCAGACCATCGGTTTCAGAGCAGAGCAGGATTGCTAACTTGGCACCTACACTATATGGGACAGCTTCGAGAAGGGGGTGTGATTAAATTTGATGCAAAGCTTCACCGATCCGTGACTGCTGCTTCGGTGCGATTTCCTTATGGGGGTCTAGGAAAGTAAGGCATGGCATCTACGTCTAGTGTTCGTATATATAAATTGCAGGCTACAGTCAAAACACAGGACAAAGTGTGTCACTTACAGGACACTTCAATTTATTCAAAACACGGGACGTGCCGGCTATTATGGGACAGATGGCCACCCTAGAGCAGAGCTGATGAAGTTGGAGGTGTGTCATTATAGAGCTTACTTACTTGCATGTCCCTGGGATGTCGCAGGTCCCATGTGTGGGGCTACATCCCTGCTTGCAGATGGCTTTAGAGAGAAAAAAACATATTTGTGAGATATGGGAAGCATTCTTTTTTTTCCATTCACTGAAAACATAAATTGCCCACTGGTAACCTAATTTAGTGTCACCCTTTGCTTGTGCAGTGGGACAAAGATGTTGCTGTTTAACACTGACAAGGGTTTCCAAGCATTCTTAGGATTTTTCTGAAGTGACATTGCACTTGAACTTCCGTCAAACTCCAAGCTTCTTCTGAAATGGGCAGCAAGGAAGTCAGATCTGAGAACATGTATCCACAGGACCCTAGAAAACATTTCTGTGCTGTTTTCGTTCTGTCCAACCGCTCTACTTGTGACTGCGTTATTCTATTCTACCTAGCTTCTACCTAGAATTTCTTCTGAAAAAAGAAAACCATCAGCTGCGGAAGAAGGAAGAAAAGAGAATCAATTTTGATTTAGGATATATCATAATCTATGCAGAAACATATTCGTTTGTTTTTGCTCGCATTTGCTTTTATTTTTTTTCTTCTTTTCAGGTCTTTATTTTATGTTAAAATATTTTTAAATTATTTATCTGACTTGTGTCACTGGTCCCAAAAAGTCCTTTGTATTTTATATAATTTTAGACCTAAATATTTTAGTTCTATATGTGGAGAAAAGGTTTTTAAATGGATAACATATCTCCTTGACAACTTCATTGTAGACTGTGTTCTTCTGTATCTGTGTTGTATGATTAGTGCCTCACCTGTTTTGCAGTCTTCTCCCTTCCAGCCCTCCATGCAATGTCTCTTCCCAAACTGGTCGCACACATAATGTCCAAAATAGTCGTTGCGGGGGCGACACACGATGTTGCATCTGATGCCATAGTAGTGTTCATCGCAGCGCAGACGGATAGTGTATTTAATAGTGGCTATATGACTTCTGTATTCCACTGTCTGCTTCTCCTCACCAGGGTTGATCTTCCCTTTGTAGATGCTTCGCTCAATCAGCAGCTCATCACCTGCAAACACCAAAAGAAAAGTACAAAGAAATGATCATAATATGATAAAACATCTGCAATGGACTGGTGACCTGTCCAGGGTGTACCCCGCCTTTTGCCCATTGACAGCTGGAGATTTGGCATCGTGTCTCATTATGTGTTGAGCTTGAAACATTTGGGTGAGAGGTATTGAAATAGAGAGTTACTCCTGGGTTCCTCCAGGAACGACAACATATGAAATGTATGTATGACTATACAGACTAACTATATGAATGAAAATAAGCAGATAAAATATTTAACCCACCTGACGACTTAAGCAGCATATTTTTTATTTACTTAAATTCATATTTTTTTGCATGAAAATCCAGTGAGTCATCACTTGGCTTCAGTGCCTATTAGGTGCTTCGTAAGGTTTTGATAATAGGCTTTAGCTAAACTTTTTCACACCAAACTTGGACAAACATGCACTGTTCCATAACAAAGAAGCTGGTGTTGAACAACGTAACAAGGCTGATTTCAATTGCTTAGTCATACAGTAAGCCATTTGTAGGAGCATAATTCTCACATGTCAGCAAACTATCTAGTAATGATAATGATTACTAATAATTTCTTAACTCATCATGCTTATTTTGTCAGTGCCTTGACCATATTTTCTATTCACTTTGCTACTGATCTGATAAAAATGTGGGTTTTTTAGGAAAAATTACGTTTTTTGGTGATCGTAAACTGTTTAGTGGCAGTGTACATGAACACCCAGAGTTTTCTAAACTCAACTGTAAGGAAGACTGAATGACTGCTTCTCCTATGGGGGAACCTTTCATTAAAAAAAGTTAGCTGATCCTACTAATACCTCTACAAATGTCTGTCTGTGTTTGCCACTGTCACGTCTGAATTTCCCCACTGTGGAACAATAAAGGAATTCTTATTTTATCTTATCTAATTATCATTTAAAGAGTAATCTGTCGAGAGTAGAGGTCCCCATTTTATTATTGTGATTTTACTATTGTTTCCAAAGTCCTGATCCGTCCTTTGTCTAACAACTTTCAGATATGGTCTAAATCCATTAAGCACTTCAACCTTCAACCTAAACAGGAAAGAGTGTGTGTGTGTGTGTGTACTAGTACTTGCTGCTGAGTGAGAACATGTTTTACATATTTAACCACCAAGGTGAGGAATTTGATGTACAGTGTGGACTTTGACTTTTTCTCGGTCATCACTTTTTTTGGACTAGGGGTTAGGTTTAGGACTACGGTGTCAATTAGGTTTAGGGTTAGGTATATACTGGTAATGGATAGGTTTAAGGTTAGGGTCAGGGTCAGGTCATAGGAAGGGTTGAAAATGAATGGAAGTCAAGGCAAGATCCTCAGTAAGTATTTGAAACATGTATGTATGTATGTGTGTGTGTGTGTGTGTGTGTGTGTGTGGGGGGGGGGGGGGGGGGGTGTTTACTATGACTGTATTTTCATGAAGGCTCAAGTAAAAGTTTTAACTATGCTCTGCTTCTGAAGAAACTGACTGATCTTGCCAGCAACACCCACTATTCATATCTGCATAAATAATTTAACTGAACAATGCTGAGACGGGATAAAAGACAAAAAGCATTTACATCTAAACAATCTAAACCTTTGAATAACATTACACGGAACCCGTCTTATTCGAGCTAATGGATCCACGGAGCTTTGCAAAATGCCAGTTCTTAGTGCACATCAGAGTAGGGCGTGTGACCTCTTATCAAACATCTCCATGTTTTAGAAGAATGTAAAAGAAATAAGTGGAGGAAAAGGTGGAAAAGAATGAGAAAATAAAGGAAGCACAAACAAAGGGTGTAGCAGTGAGGCCTGCATTGGCTTGATAACCAAAAAGCTTTTTCCTGCCCTGTAAAACGCCTTTCTGACCCTCCATCATCTTCCCCTCAGGATTTTCAGCCCTGACTTCACTGGAGCCGAGCAGGAAATAATACGAGACGAGGAACAAGCAAGGAAGGCAAACATAGGAAAGGCACTTTAGCTTGTTCTCAAGGAACAGAACCACTAAGACCCAGTGGGTTTGGCTACTTGTTGCCTTGTCATTTAACTTGGGGTTCAGAGGGTAAGCCCACAGTACAGAATCCTGCAGAAAATTTTCACTGGATTTTAATCATTTTTATGAACAGTTATATAAGTCATAACAGATGAAAGCTACTTTGAGAATGCAGGCTTCCGAAACAAATGTTTTTTCAGGTTTTATATCTGAAAGAATGAAAACCAAATTTCTTTATATTATCAGTAATACTTCCAACCTTCAAATTGGCAAAAAGAATGTCTGGGTCTGGCAAAAATGTGCAAGTACTGAGAGGAAAGAAACTCAACAGCACCCACCCAGAAATTAAAAATATAAAAGTGTATGGTGCATTACCTGCGACAGACTGGCTACCTGTCCAGGGTGTACCCCGCCTCTCAGCCATTGAAATGCTGGTAATAATAACCATTAACACCCGCGACCCCATGAGGGATTAAGCGAGTAAGAAAATGGATGGATGGATGGATGGATGGATGGTGCATTACATCAAAAACCTTTTTACATCATTACCTCAAACTTTGGTAATGGGGCACTATGCCAGACCAACATAAAGTAGTATATAATTGTGAAGAGGAAGGAAGGGTTTTATTTTATTTTTTTTGCAAATAAAGTCTGAAACGTGTGTGTGTTTTTATTCAGCACCCTTTAATCTATACCCCTAAATAAATTCTTTGCAGCCAGCTGCTTTCAGAAGTCAACTAATTAATGTTGTGGAGCTGAATTTGAATCTAACTGTAGCTGTTCTGTTTCTGGTCTCAGAGCTTTATTATAGAACAACCAGCCTCTTGAAGAGCAAGGAGCACAGGACTTGAAGTTTTCAAAGTATTTGTATTCAGGCTCCCTGAATCAAACTATTGATTTAGAGGAGCTGAATACAAATGCAGGTCACACATTTTTCAGATTTGGAGTTGGAAAGGATGTTGAAAACAATGAATTATTTTGGTCCCACATCTTGGTGCACTACTTTATGTTGAGCTGTCACATAAAATCCCTATAAAATACATACAGGTTTGCTGCGAGGTTGTTTGCAGGGCCTCAGTGAAGTGAAAAAAATGCTTTTAATTCTCAGTTGCAGATATTGTTTAGAATTTCTCAACACATGAAGCATCCGACATTTACCGTATCTAACTTTTACAATGGAAACATTTAGACTTAGCATTTTTCAATTCAACTGAATACTGAAAGTAGGATGTACAAAATAAAACGGCAGTAGACAAACCCTAAAATAATATCGCAATGACTTATTTTTGATACAAATAACTTAACTACAACGTACATTTTAGAAAGAGCAAGTAGAACATGTGAAACTGAGCTTTCATTACTTTATGTGCTTAACATCTTCAGCACGGTTCCTTCACAAAAAGCACAGGGAATCTATTTCCCCGCTGTCCTGGTTTAGTCTCACTTAGAGTTAACACTCTGCCACAGATTTCAGTTCCACACCCACCACCTGAAACACGGCTGTTCATCTCCAGCAATTAGATATAAAAATATAGACCAATCATGAGCTCCGTCTGAAGTGGAGGAGCCATACTAAGAGAGGCGGTTGTTACTAGGGAGAGCAGGAGGGTAGGTGGGGGGTGGGGGTGCTTAAGACTAGCTTACATAAACAGTGAGGGGCTCCATATCTGAGCAGCTGATCAACTCAAGATCAGCACACAAAACATTTAGAGGATGTCTTTTTTAAAGCAGGGAGTGACAAGTTGATGTTTCGATTTTGGTCTTTAGGTCCCAGCATGACTGAAGGGCTTCGATGGGGGGGCTTCAGCTCTTTGGCCCCTGGCTTCTTCTTGTCTGAGATTTAGCTGACCCTTGACCTGAAGCCAAGGCCTGTACCTTCATGTAACATCAGATATTTCTGAACAGCTGAGGCCTTTTTTTCATGCAGACAGCATTCAAAAAAGCCAAGAGTGTAGAAAGGATCACATTCAAGGCTGAATGTGTCCCTTTCAGTAAACACCTACTACGGTGGTTAAGTAATATTTGTTCTTTATGGATAAAAACTTTAAATAAACAGCTGAATCAATGAATGCTGCATTCCAAGGTGTAACATCACCGTCACCCATGAATGGATGTGTAAGTTCATAGCGTAACAGCGTGGTGTCTGATCTGTCAGACTGTCTTGGATTTCATAAACCAGATGTGACAGTTAAAATAATTCATGGTGAACACCTGGAATGGAAAGTCCTGCCAAAACATTACTCATGTAACAGCGAATCAGTGATGAAAACAGTTAGACTGTGTTTTGTAAAGGATCTTCTTCCAGGTGCTTTACTCTTGTGCCATTTAGCTTCTACAGACCATCCATTTGTGAGAGAAGCTCTGCTCCCCCCAAAGTAGCCTCAGTAAGCTACAAAATATTCAATATTAAGGGAATCGGCACAAGCATATTGTGCAAGCATTTCATGGTTGAGCACTGTGGCAGAGGGCTGGTAATTTGGGTTTATTTTGTGGCCATAGGAACTGAACGGTCAATGAGTGGACCATGAAGAACTCTAGAGACACAGGGGACACAGCTAAAGTGTGGTCCAAGCACGGTCATCAAAACGACAATCATTCAAACCATATTAGCTAAATTGCTAACAAAATGGCTGAAAGACAAAAGGGAACAGACGTGATTCTCATAATCACAGACAGCTTGAGCCATTTGGGTTTCTCCAATCAATTACAAATGTTAATATACAACAACTGTTTATATATTAAGGGTTTATATATGCAGACAGTGTTTTTTAGCTCTGAATACACAGAATATAATTATCATCATTTTTTTTTTACTTTATACGTTTGTGAATATAATTGTGTAAGATAGATTTAAAAAAGTAAAATGCTCAGAGTATACTGATGTTTTTCCCAAATTGAGCTTTTTAAAAAGTAAAATATGTAGCAATGGTTTATTTAAAAAAAAACAGACAAACTTAAAAGCCATTAGAACATTACAGTTCACATAGCTTTTTTGTCTCTATGGAGGTTCAGAAATCCTTTATAGTTTAGCCATTTTGTGGCTTAGTAATAAATAGACTTTCAGAGGTTCCATATGTGGACAGATGTCCTCAGTCCACCTATCCAGGATGAATGGAAATCAGGTTTACCTGTTGCTGAACAGTAAAACAAAAACATGCAGCTGCAGCAGACAGACTACTGAATGTGTTAAACACAAACTATTTAGTTGAGAATATAGATTTATCAAATAAAGGAAGTTGCAGTACACTCTTAAAGTTAGTAGTCCAGTATCTACAGTAGAATCATTAGGCACCTTTACTTTATTTTGATTTAGATAGCCTAAGAAAGTCAGATTCTCAATGTAAAATAAAAGCATACCTTAAATCTATTCTACAGGTACTTTTTTTTAATGGTCTGACATCATATTCTAATCTTGCATGACATGTAAGCAGAATCTAATCATAATAAAGGCTTGAACACATCAGTCTGCATGGAATTAATCTATACAACAGGTTTCAATTAGTGAACTGAGTAACTAAAATGAATCAACTTTTCAATAATTGCCCGACGAATGCTTCTGTTCTTGTCTCCGAGGGTCTGACATATGCTTATGTTCCTGTCTCTGTGGGTTCGCTTGGCGCCTCTGGTTCTGTTCCTGCCTCCGAGGGTCCAGCTGATGCCTCGCCTCCTGCCTTTGCACCATCTGGACCCCTTCTGCGAGAAAGGGGTTTAGATGGATCCCCCTCCAGTTATTACACCTGTACTAGTTGAGACTGGAGTCTAGGGGTTTCTGTCTCTAGTTGGTGTGAGTGTCCATCGATGAGGGGATCCAAGGCCACCCTCCAGCTTTCGCCCCTGAGATGGTCGACGATAACTCTCAGGTTGACTTACCAACTGTCGCTGAGGTTTGCCAAGAGTTAACCCAACGTCCTCAGCATCCAAGGCCTCATCACCCCAAGCATCCTGGATCCCATGGTCGTTATAAGGTTCCTAGGTTGTTGTGGGAGTTTCTGCATTCAGAGCTGCTGAGTTGGGTTTCAGTTCCGGAGCTGCTGGTCCACAAGCCACTTCCTGAGTTACCAAAGCTCCTTTGAAAGCTGCTACAGAGGTTCCTGGGCACCAAGCTCCAGGTCCCGTCTGATGCCAAGCCCCAGGTGTTTGCCTGCGTCATTGACGCCCACCTCCAAGGGTTCTGCTCAGTCACCGGCCGACTACAAGAGACCACGGCATGCACCGCCAAAACTCTTGTTTTTTGGCCATTTTTCGTCCAAGGTCCCCTCCTCTCGCACAGTCTGGGATATTTTTTTTTTTTTTACTTCTGCTTTGCTCCTTGTGAGATGCAGCTGCTCGCTGCTGCGTGATCAACTCCGGTCAGTTCCTGCCTTCATTCTTGTTTCTAGTCGGTCTCTTCAAGCAATGCCCTGGTCAGCTTGATCCCGCCCACTACTCCTGCTCTGGTCCTGTTCTCGCCGCTACCTGCATCTTCTGGTTCTCTGCCTGGTTCTCTGAACCAAGCAGAAACTGCTTGGTTTCAGTCATTCACTTTAAAACAGTTTTACACTGGAACTTTATTCTACTTGAATACATGTAAGATAATGTCATCAGGACCTGTGCTGGCAAAGAACTAGAGGACTCACATTGGGCTCTGGGGCAAAACAAAACTTCACTGGGACATCTCCAGATACCTTTTCCTAAACACACCTGGACAGATGAGAACTTTCCCTCTCTATAATTATGATACCACATCACTAATGTGGGCTCCACCTGCATGTGTAGAACTCCTCACTACAGGTTGCTGCCTGCTCAATGACGTATGTCGAAACTAATTCTGGAAAATGCAGGAATTCCCAGACAAAGGAGGTGGAAAACTCGGAAAACTGCACGAGAATTGTTGCACACAACAAGGAGAAAACAGTTTGAATCCCTTGAAGCTCTTTATTTAACTAAGTAGTTTTTAATATTAGGTGAAACTTCTTTACATCATGGGTAAGCTTTCATGTTGCAACAGACCAATACAGTGCTTTGCAAAAACATTCATTACCCTTCGCTCAAGTGCGTGCCACCAGAATTGACAAAGACTTCTGTATAGCTGTCGAAGCGTTTTGAGAAAGAACTGAACGAAAGTCCGGTTGCCTCCGATTTAAGCCTGTTTGCTGTTGCGATGACCCAGATAACTGAAAATCTGCACAGGCATCACCCTTTAATACGTTGTGTAACTTTACAACCTCAAGCTTTCTTGTGTTTTATTGGGATATTAAATGACACACAAGCACAAAGTAGTGCATCATTGTGAACTGGTAAAAAAGGATACAGGGATTCCAACTTTGAACAAAAGAAAGAATAAACAGTGTGGTGTGCACTTGTATTTAGTCCTCTGATCAATACTTTATAGAACCACATTTGGGGTTTGTCTGTACCAGCTGTGAACGTCTACAGACTGAAACATGTGCCCATTCTTTGTAAAACAGCTAAAGCTGACAGATTTAGTGTTAACCTGTTAGGTTTTAAAAAAAATACAAATCACATTTTACATAAAGCACAGAAAGTTCAGTTTTGGTCTCTTCTGATTAGATCACCTTCTTTTACATGTTTGCTGCGTCTACTACGTGATAAACTTCAAACAACAGATGATGATTGTCTTCTAACCTAACCTTGCTTTAACCTTCTCCACAACTTTCTCCCTTACCGGTTTGCAGTGTTTGGTCTTCATAATGTCTTTATAATGCTGGATGTTGTCTGTTCTCTAACCAATCTTACCGATTAGTTGGCCTCTGAAGGGCATTAGTTGCACTGGGTTTTATATAGGGGAGTAAGAGTAACGATAAATACAAATGCACAACACACTTTTCAAATGTTTATTTGTCCAAAATGTAAAAAAATATGTACCCTTTCCTTTCCAGTTCACAGCTACGCTCCACTTTGTCCATCATAAAAACACGTCAAAGTTTGTGGTTGCAACGTGACAAACAGTGGTAGTGCTTCAGGGGGTGTATAGTGTTTTTAATACACATGTGATGAGACATGGAGATCTTCAGCCATCTAAATGCAAGGTGGCTCCAAAGGTGGTGGAGCAAGTGAAGAATGAAGGGTCCCCACTACAGCGGCTTCCCATGTTGCGGCACAGCAGGCTGGCTAATAAGGGGGCATGTGTTAGCCGGAATGGGAGCTGCTGGGAGGCTAATTAGAAATCAAGCATCAAAGGGAAGAGAACAAGGGCACAGAAGGGCTCGTGGACTGTAATTAATTGCTTAAAGAGCCGAGAGTTGAAAACAGCTTGAGAAAGCAAACAAATGGTGAGAAAAGAGGGAGAAGGGGGTAGAGGAGAAAAAAATAATCTAGCTGCCATTTACGTGTCAGCACAGACTCCCAAGGCTGATTCTGCTTTGGACGGCTGCTCATTTTCTTTGATATTATGATCAGGATGCATGTTGAGGCAGAGCCACTCTCTCTGCAGTGACACACCTCCCTTGATTCATTTCAGCTTACTTCACTCATTCATATGAGGAGCCGTTCAAGCCTTCTGGCTTTCTCTCTGTTCTTGTCTTAAACGCTGATAGAAAGCCTTTTATTACACATCCAGCTCACGACAGCAGACGTCACTCAGTTCATTAGATTTTACCTGTATTTCTGGGCAAACTAAGAACCTCATTTCTTTTCTGGGTTTTCACAAAATAAAGGCTTACAAAACCTAAATAACGGTGTTTGATACAATCGGTGATCAGTGCAGAAAAATCTGAACAGTGTCGTGTCATGGCAAAGTTTATGTTTGTTCATGAACTTTGCCAACACAGTCTGAACTATCTGAATGCAGTCCAAATTAATTTTTAAAAGCTACAAAGCAGATGCTAACATTAACAACATTAGCTGCTTAACGGTTAGCCACCCAAAGTGATTACACAATATCCGTGACGGTTTCGTTCTGCTGTAACCCCAAAACGCTGCCAGATGAACAGTGAAACAGGAGTCTGCTAAAGTAACCGAGTGCTGTCAGTCAGCCTAATAAGTGGTCTTTGTTAAATGACTCCATCAACACAACAGGGCAACTCAAGGACCATGTATAAAACACAGATACAGCCCATAATATTATTGGACCCTTACTTTAGCAGACATAGTCCCAAGCCAAAAGAAACTGGAAAGCAATTAGTCCGAGTGACTTCACTTTGATGTCTAATATTGTCTAATATTGTGGTGTTCAATCCCTACTGATGTAAATCTCTACGCCCACTAAAATTATGTATTTGTGCTGAAAGGAATGAGACCGTGATAAACTTTCCCATGTCTAACATGACATTCATTCTGAATACTGCAACTGAAAAATCTATAGTGATGGGTGTGTGCATAAATTAAAAATGTGCAATAAACTGGTTTTAACACACCCTTAAGCTAACATTTAATTGAACCAAATTTTGACTAAATTTCAGCATTCAGTCTAAGATCCCACTTAACAGCAATTAAATGACATTGATAATTAAGAAATGAAGCTCATATCACCGGCTTTGGTTTTCTAGACGTTCCCACATTTGCACTCTTTAGCTGAAGCCATAGATTGTCAAGAGGTTGCAGTGGATCACAAGGATCTCAATGTACGAAGGTATCAGTCAGGAGAAGAGTCCAAAAAGTTCAACAGCAATATTAATATACCATGGACTATTGATGAAGACAGTCATCAATAGTCAGATAACATATGGAACAGCAGGAACATTACTAAAATTGGACATTTCCTCAATTTTTTTAGAAGACAAGCTAGAAACAATAAACATCCCACTGGCTTGTTGCATCTTTTAATCATTTGTTAAATGTCCTGACAGATTTTTGGTTGTCAGTTGAATTAAACAAGAGAAATGTCATATTATACTTCAAGTGATTTTTTAAAATTAATTTTAGTGACTAGTTTGCTACTTTGAGGTTAATTAGCCTGCAAGGGGACGAACAACAGGAATCAGTGTTTAGTACAACTGAGTACATTTACATTTGTTATTCAAAATGTGTTATTCCCTTGCGAGTAACTAAAATTAAAATAAAGAAATAAATAATAAGTCAATACATTTCTCATTATCTAATCTTTGGCTTTGTGATTTTTTTTTTTTTAAATCACAAAGCCAAACATTTATATTGTGTTTACAAGCCCACATGTTTCTCTAAAACTGCTGCTGAATGTTTAAAACCAGATCAGAAACAGATCAGAAGATCACAGTATAATGTCATCAGCAATAGTGTACTGGAATCCACGGTGCTGGATCTGGTTCTGGTGAGTCAACACTGATGTTAAACAAGGATTGCCTGGGTACTAAATTCTTGCTAGGATAGTTTGCAAACACCTAATGAAGTTTTGTCTTATCACATGAATCACATGCCTCTATTAGGCCTTCTTCCTCCAAGCTCTGGTGGAAAACTAAGATCAGAGGTTGCTGTGTAAACAGGATGCAAACACATAATGAACAATTCCATGTGCAGGATGTACACATGCTAAAACTGAACTTAGCTACTTTTTAGGAACAACAATCCCTCCAGCTCCCGGGTTTTACGCTGAGAGAAGTTTTTACAACATGATCACCTTTAACCTTCTTAAAGGCACTTAAATAACAAATACATTTAGCACTACATCTGCTGCCACAGTAAAAGAACAAAGTACGTCCTTTGCTCAGTTTCAGGGTTTTATTATTTTAGAATGGCGAAAGGCGAACGTTTTCCAAGACTTTAAGGGTTTATCTTGTTATCTTATTAAGATCCCCCTGAGCATCATTATTACACATGTACCTCATTATTCAAATTAACAAAGCAACTTATACTTTCATTAGTAAAGTCTTCACAACATGAAATGGGAATCACACAGTTATGTCATTCCATAACAAAATGTTCTATGGATTCTACAAAGGGCTACTTGGTGGGTTGTGGTGTGTCCGTAACTCTTAGTAGGTCAACAGTTACACAGAGCAGAAGAACAGTTTGAGCAACATTCTGATGATTTTCCTTCAACATCTGGTATGAAATCTTCTCCTGTTTTAGCTCAGTTAGGATTAATAAAATGATTTATATTTGCTAACTGCCATAATAGTGGCAGAGGTTTTTCACAAGTTTCTTCATATTCAGACATTGCTGTACATTAAAGCAGCACTGTGTAAGTTTTGATCCAAGTAATAGCTTAATTTGAGATTTATTAAATGATTTTTCAGGTCATTGTACAGCACTTGGCACGCATAGATACTCCATGCGAGCTGCTCTTCTCAAAAAAACTTGCCTAATTAACTTGACAAAGTCAGATCTGTCAATGAGTCAACGTATAAACTGTAAGTTGTTCAACTTTCAAGGGTCATAAGGATATTCCCTTGTGATTCTTTCCACATTGATGTTAAGTAACAGATGCTTCTCTTAACTCTCTTTCTGTGTTTTATCAGATGAATAAAGACACTACACAATATCTCAAATGTTGTAGCTCTATTAACTGTCCATCTGTTGTATCTTGAATCCTGAGATTTAATAACTTACAAAGTTATGACCAGAACAGATATGAAGCTTACCACTGCTGTGTGTGTCGTTGTCCTTATCCCAAGCTTCCACTATGAGAGTGTAATCTTGCTGAAACAGAAAGAGACGAGGGCAGAAGTTATCACAGTGCACACTAATACAAAACATGACACACACACACACACACACGGTTCCGCTCCCACACACAGGCATGCCCAATGTAAGATGCAGACATTGACATGACGTGGCTTAAATACTGAGAGGTTCAATATGCACCCTGATGAACACTTTCAGACACACTTTCTCATGCAGACACACTCTAACGGTGAATAATGGTGGGAAAATAGGTGTTGTTCCCACACTGCTGTCGCTCATTAGCTGCCATGTGCTCGGGGCTCCTGAACTACTGTTGCCAAAGTTCTAGAAACAGAACAAACATAGAAACCAGATACCATTTTCCATATAGGATCAATTTTGATTCAACTCGCCTTCGATATGTTTTCCAGTTTTGTGAAAATAAATTTCATTTGAGTTCATATCTGATGTTACTATCATAATCTGGTAATACAAAAAAAATATCAGTATCAGAAATGTTCATTTTTACTTCTCTTTTCTGTTGGTCACATAATCTATGCGTTTGTGTTTGTAGGGTTTAATATTGGATAACCTTGTACAGTACTTTGCAAAAATATTTATAACCATTTTACTTTTTAAACATTTGGTTACTTTAAAGCTATACAACCCTGTTCTTTATGAACGAGAGTCTAGGAGAAAGCCATTGTTCAAAGAAAGTCCTAAGAAGACCTGTTTGCACTTTATTAGAAGCCATGTAAAGGAGACAGCACACATGCATCCTACGAATCATAGCTCCTACGTTAACTGCACCAGTTACATTTGAGATTATATCTTCACTAACATGAAGTACATTTAGTACCACATTGAAACAAGCTCAAGTAGCAGTGCTTCTCAAGAAACCTTCCCTCCTTTCTCACATGCACAACTTTTGGCAGGTCCAACTCCTCCCATTTCTATATAAATCTAGGATGAAACTCCTGAAAATTCAGGTGAGACATCAACTTTAAACATACAGCCAGAGCTAGAATAGATTTCTTTATATCAAAGTATATATGTGCTTGACTGACCCAGTCAAAGTCAATACCTAAATTCAGTTGAGAGCATATAACATGACAAAACTGTTCAATTATACCAAAGCAGAAAATATTGACTCTGGGGGGTAGAATACAAATGCACACAATGTTGTTGTTTTTTTTTTTTTTTTGTAAAAATGTTGAAAAGCATTTATCATTTTATTACCACTTAACAATTACACACTGCTTTGAGTTGGTTTGTCATATACATGTGTAACAAAACACACTAACGTTTCTGGGTGGAACATTACAACATGCGAGAAAGTTCCATAGGCAGGAATATTTTTGCAAGGCTCAAGCTTGTTGTGAGAGATTTTTAGCGAGCGCTGTTTAATTCAAAACACTGTAAGGACTTCATGTATTTTCCTATTTACCTTTTGTTCTTTTATTTACTGTGCAATCTCATCAGAGTGACGAAGACATGATAAAGACAAAATCAGATTTTATATATTAAAAATGTATGCTCCCTGGAGCATTGTACAGATTGTGGTATGGATATTAATGTGTAATCACTAATGACACTGTGCTTTTTAAATAAAATCATATTTTACACTATTTCCTACAAAGACATTGACCGTTGTTTATCTTCTGTGTAGAAGCCCAGCATGGCTGCACACTATGCCCTACTTTCCAGAGGAGATGCACTCCACCATCAACCTACAACAAACTCAAGGTTGACTCAGGTGCATGCCTTTTTTTTCTCTCCCCTTTTTTTCCCACCAGCATCTGCAAACAAGTTCAAGATGGACTTCGCTGTCTGTCAGCTGCATGGGGTCACACAAGCAGCTGTGAGTTCACATGACCCAAGTCTGACGCAGAGCAGCCTAAGGCTTCGGGGCAGAAAACAAAGTTGAACTGCTTTCTGTTCGAGATAGAGACCTGAAGAGAATCCAGGGATGTTGCGCACAAATACTTTAGTGATTAGAAAATGTGCATATACGTTGAAAAAAAGTCCCAAATCAAACATGAGCTTATCATATTGGTCCTTGTGGCTTCAGGATTTATCAACAACATCAAGCATAGTGAGTAACTGAACACCTTTGTACATAGTACACAACTCCCAGCTGCAAAGATAAAGGTCAGAATCGCTCCAACCGATGGGTGTCAGAACTCGGTCAGATTCAAGTCCAGACTCTGCCTGGGCCGCGCCAAAACATACCTCCAGAAGAAACATGTCGGTCAAACTACAAGATGACTTTAAAGTTAAATCTACAAGAGGTAGGAATGCTTTTGGGCTTTTCTGTTTAGTGTTGAAATGAACGTGCACTGCGAATATGAATTTAACATACATTAATCTTACATTAATAATTTATTAAATACAGTGAACACCAGGAACTTTGGAGATATGAAGGTAAATTGTTGCACTGAAAAAAGCAATACAGAATAATATACCTTACACCTAATGAACCTGATCAATGGTTACATGAAATGAAGGAAGCATGATCCCATTACTCGCATTGCTCCCCTACCACTGCTCATCCTACCAAATGCAATCTAGTTTCTTCATTCATTCACTCAGTCTAAATAGCATTAATTTGTCCTACAGTTATTAAGTACAATTGGTGTTATCTTTTACAAAGACATGTCATTCAAATATTAAACAAGTTTTTAGGATTTCTTTTTGTCACCTCCAGAATATTGCCAAAATAACAAATATTCTGTTCAGGAGTTTCACTGAAAAACTAGTCCATGCATTTGTTACTTCAAGGTTGGACAATTGTAAGTTTTTAATATCAGGAACTCCCCAAAGCGCAGTTCAAACCCTTCAGCTGATCCACAATGCTGATGAAAATTAAAAGCAAGACCATATTTCTCCTGTTTTAGTTTCCTTTCATTGACTTCTTCTTATATACTGAATATAATTCAATATTCTCCTTTTCCCATACAGTCATGGCAACACATTCTCACTCCCAACTCGTCAAATATTGATGCTTGGTCAAACCCCCTGCAGGTCAGATACTGACTTTTGTCATATGTTGACCCAGGTTGCAGACATTGTGTCAACTGACATGCATGTGACCTTTTAGCCTACAAACTTACTGTTGGTAGCTTTAGTAGTGTATGGTAACATGTGTACTAGTGTTTGTTTAGGTTTAGTTAGGTGTTAGGGGTTAGTAACCTGCTGTTTGGTGACATGCTGTATACCACAATGAACATGGTTCACAGGAAGCGAAGGACAGAGTTGTCTCAGAAGATTAGAAGGAACATTACAGACAAGCATGTTAAAGGTAAAGTCTATAAGACCATCTCCAAGCAGCTTCATGTTCCTGTGACTACAGTGGCAAATATTAATTAGAAGTTTAAGGTCCACAGGACAAGCCAGCCTCCCTGGACGTGGCTACCAGAGGAAAATGGATGACAATTTAACAAAAAAGATCACATGAATGGTAATCACAGAGCCCAAAACAAACTCCAAATAAATTAACATGACTATTCTGAAGTGGCCGCCTATGAGCCCTGATCTTAATCCTATTGAACATCTATAGAAGCAGCTGAAACATACCGTCTAGAGAAGGCAGCAATCAAACCTTAGACACCTGGAGCAGTTTGCTCTCGAGGAGTAGGCCAAAACACCTGTTGACAGGTGCAGAGATCTCATTGACAGCTACAGTAATTGTTTGACTGCAGTGATTGACTCAAAAGCTCGCACAACAAAATATTAAGTTGCAAGTACCATAATTCTTTTCATTAGTTTATTTCAAAAAAGATTATTCTGTTGAACCACAATTCAAAAGCAAAGTCTGATTTTCATTGTTTAAATTTCAGTAATTTTTTTGTTATTATTACTATTGTCAATTTCTATTTATTTCAGTGACCATTATAGGGGTGTCTTTAATTAACAGAGGGGTGCCGACAATTTTGTCCATGACCAACTCAGTCAACTTGTCAAAAGGTGACAAGTTGACTGAGTCAGATACTGACACAACGGGAGTACCCCTCTCATCATTATTGATGCTCAGAGTGCATGGCAGGTTGTGGCAAGAATTTTAGATGAACTGCAAACTGTGAAACTAACACTAACCCATCCCTTACCCTAACCCCTAAACCTAAACAAACACTAGTGTACATGTTGCCATACACTACTAAAGCTACCAACAGCAACTTAAGAGGCTAAAAGTTTCTTTGTGGGTCACATGCGTGTCATGTCACACAATGTCCGCAACCTGTCATGCACCCTGTGCTCCAATATTTGATGAGAGGGTTACCCCCGTCGCGAGCTTGACCAACTGAGTGCTTGACCAACCATCAATATTTGATGAGTTGGAAGCAAGAATGTGTTGTTCTCAAAGTAGAATTGGAGATAGATCTTTTAGTTATCAGGCTCCTCTCCTGTGGAATCAACTACCAGTTTTAGTCTGTGAGGCAGAAACCCTGTCTACTTTTAAGACCAGGCTTAAAACGTTCCTATTTGATAAAAGCTTATAGTTAGAGTGGCTTAGGTTATCCTGAGCTATCTCTGTAGTTATGCTGCTACAGGCTTAGGCTGCTGGAGGACATTAAGACCTATTTCCTCTGCCCAGCTGCATTTTCTTACTACTCTAATTTGGCATTATTTGCTGTTATTTCAAATTTTAACCTTGATGTCGTTTCTCTGTTTTTCTCGTGACAGTAGTGACATCTGGCCTGGCATTTTGTTTAGCTGTGACACCATCCTGGAGGGGGGCATTGGTTGAGAACTTGGCCCTGTCTTTCAGTGTTTAAACCTGTTTCTCTCCCAGACATACCTATTTGCTGAGCTTTCACTGCAACTAACTGCATGTGCCCTTCTTTGTCATATAGACCTGGAAAGTGGCTCAGAGCTTTTCTGCTTGGCTGTATTTATCTCTTAGATGCACTAATGGAGTACTATTTGTACTATTACATGTTTACTTCCTTCTCACACAGTAAGTACCTCTGGATCAGTGCTTCTGTATTATTTTCGTATCTCTGCTCTGTCTTCTCAAACCCCCTGTCAGTCATGGCAGATGGCCGCTCGCAATAAGCCTGGCTCTGGTTATGTTGGAGGTTTCTATATTATATTATACTATATTATCTTATAGCAGTGTTTTCCTCTCAACTATTGCTGCATGCATGTTCTGTGTGAGTGATTGCTGCAAAGTTAATGGCACAATGCCAGTGCCTGTCCACTATGGCTCCATGCTCATCCAGGAGGAGTGAATGCTGCAAGTCACTGACTTGATGCAATCTGCTGGGTTTCATTAGAAAACATTTTACCTGTTTCAAGTGCCTTGTGTTGTGATTTGGAGCTATATAATAAAAATGTATTTAAATTAACAGAACCAATACAGATCAAGGCGTAAAGTCAGCAAAAAAGTCCTTATGGGTACAGTCTCTACAAGCCTGTCAGTCCCAATAAACCTTTTTGATATGTTGGTATCACTTGGTCAAAATCCATCTCACACTGTAAGGTTAACTGGTGGAGGCATCCTACCAGATGTGTCACTGACACTCTGGGGTCACACAGCTATAACTTGTAAGAGGCCAAAACTCTGCAAATGATGTAAATGAACATATTTCATCTGATTCACCGAGCTCAGATCTAAAACAGATTCAGCTGTCACACTGCTTCTCAGCTATGTCACATATTTATCATATTTAAAGGCATCTAAGTTTGTGTGTTTATGGGAACCATGATGGACAGGTTCATGGGAACAAAGCATCAAGCCCATATTATCCACAATGCAACGGCTTTATGAGTGGACAGAGAGACAGATTAGGCGAGGCATGCTGCAAGGAACCTGATACCAAACAACCAATTTGCAGGGGTCAGAGGATTTTAAGTTTTCATTAGACAAGGAGAAACAAACCCACTTCTCACTGCCTTCACCTGTTCAATGAATAAATTACTGCTTTACCTTAAGCAGGATGAGCAACCAGCAGCACACAGCTCAGAGACAACACTATGCAGTCTGGAGGTGCTTTGGTCTATTGCAGATGTTAATAGGTCTTCAACTTTATTTTATTTCTTGATGTAGAGAACAGAAGGACAGCCGTCTAAATTAAATCTGGAAGTGTGGAATTTAAGTCCAAGATGTGTCTCTGCATCAACGCGTCTAAATCAAATTATTAGATGTTCTAGAAGTTAATTTGATGCTGAAGAGAAAAATCTGCCATTTTATTAATGTGTGTTGGACCATAGACACATCTAAATGTTGCAGGACACCAGCGCTCATGGACTGGAGTTGGAGTGCCCCGACCAAGCACAATGGATCAGTATTACTATTTCCAAGAGAACAACCATCTTGCATCTTTTTCTGGAGTCTGAATATGACAACAGAGGCAGTAATGTCAGTGCTTGCTTTCCTTCGACTATCTCAGCTCACAAATTAATTTTATATCAAACAGATAATCGATCTCGCAAAGTGTATCATCTACATTTATGTCTATGATGATTTTTGAACTTTTAAATTACCAGTCATAGATCAAGTGCAGCAACATCTTAGTGTCAGGTGGAGCCTATGTCGACATTAAGCAACTGTTTTGGATTTCCGAGAGAAATTCAAAGTACAATTCAAAGTACTATATATGAAAACATAAAAAAGTACGTTGCGGTGACATAACCAAGGAAAGTAAAGAAAAGATGGACTACAGACTGTAATGAATAATTAGTTTTAAGGAACCAAGGGTTTCAGAATGTTTACAGTTTCTGAAAGTTTGTTTCAGATTAGTGGGGCATAAAAACTGAATGTCGCTTCTCCATGTTTGGTTCTGATTCTGGAGAACAGCATGATGAGGAGATGGCAGGCTGTTGTGGTTGTGTACAGCTCTCCCACGCATCACTCAGGCGTGGAAGAGCTTATTATGAACAATAAATCATGATAAAAAACAACACTCAATAAAAAAGTTTCAATGAACCAGCAATTATAATGAGAGAGCATTCTCAAACAGATGTGCTTTGATTTTGGCTTAAAGTTAGAAAAGGTATCAGTATTGTAGATGTTTGGAGGGAGAGAGTTCCAGAGTTTGAGGGCAGAGTGGGTAAACGCTCTGTTCCCCGTGGTGCTGAAAAGAAGGAGGAACAGTAAGGCGAATGGAAGAGTAAGAACTAAGAATATGGGAAAGATTTACCAATGTAAAGGAGACCAGAAAGGTAAGGGGGGGTGAGGTTGTGGATGGCCCTGAATTATTTTCTGGATCTAACCAGGAGCCAACGGAATTGCTTTAGGACTGGGGTGATGTGGTGAAATGAGGGAGTTTTGGAAATAATGCGAGCAGCTGAATTCTGAACCACTTGTAGAGAAGAGAAGAGAGTTACAGTAGTCAATTTGGGAGGTGATATGGTTATGGAAAATAACTCATGAAGGATGTGGGGAAAGGGAGGGACGAAGAAATGAAGGTATGCAGACCTGATGATGTTATTGAGGGGAGAGGTGAATATAAAGTGCTATTGAGAATGACACCCAGACTCTTGACCTGAGGTGAAGGGGAGACTGTCAACTGAGAGAGAGAAACCGTCAAATTTGGATAGTACAGATTTGGTTCCTTCAAGGAGGAGATCAGTTTTGTCACTGTTTAGTTCTAAGAAGTTAGTGCTGAACAAAGATTTTATTTTGGATAGGCAGGGGTTGAGGGAGGAGAGTGGATGCATAGAATTTGATTTACTAGATAAATAGAGCTGGGTGTCATTCACGTAGCAGTAAAAATTAATATCAAGTTTCCGGAACATATAGCCAAGGGGAAGAAGGTAAATTATGAAAAGTAGGGGTCCCAGAACAGATCCTTGGGGCACGGCGGTTGTGATAGGGGATGGATGGGAACTAAAGGAGTTTAGTTGAGTGAATTGAGTGAGGCCAAATAGGTAAGAATGAAACCAGTCAAGGGTGTGTCAGTGATGTCAATTGAAGGATAGAGTGAGAAATTGTATCATAGGCTGTATCATCACTCAGGTCCAGAAGAATGAAAATATAAAGTAGACTAGAATAAGCTGCTATCAGGAGGTCGTTAATGATTTTATGAGCATGGCTTTCAGTGCTGTGGCAGGGACGGAAACCAGATTGGAATTGCTCATACAGGTCAGTGCATTAAATGGGAGTGAAGTAGAGATGCAACAGTTTTTTGTAGTATTGTGTCGATATAAGGGTAGATTAAATGGGGCCGAGGTTATTGAAGTTATTTGGATCTAAGCCAGGGTTCTTCAGAAATGGACTGACTAGAGAGGTTTTAAAGAGAGCGGGGACAGTTTCAGTGGTAAGTGATGAGTAAATAATGGCAATTATGGAGAGGAGAAGAGCTGGAAGAAAACATTTGACCAGGGTTGCAGGGATTGGATCAAGGCTGCAGGTAGATGATTTAGATTTACAGATAATTTCAGAGATATCACAAATGCTTGGAAGTAGAAAACTGGAAAATAGCTGACAGAGAGGTAGAATTTCCTTTGGACATGATACAATTGCAGCTGTCTAAGGAGAACAAGTAGGGGGAGAGATGCATACAGAGGTTAGAAAATGTTATAGAAACTTAAAAACAAGGTCCTGTAGTTAGCTTCATTAGAACAGATCAACTCATACTAATTGGATTTTATTTGAGAAATTAATTTCTTATGCTTACTTATGGTAGTTTTCGACATGTCTTTGTGGATTATGAGCAGAGCTCCACACATCCATCTGGGATTGCTTCATTAAGATGTACTTCAGAAGGAAGGAATCCTTGCATATGATTGGAGCTACAAGCTCTTGCCAAACCCGGTCGGGAAAAGGGCGAAAATATCGTTTCCACTAACAAAAGCCTTCAAAGCCATTCTCTGGTGTTATTTTGAAGAATTCATTTTATGTAGAATGGACAACACTGATGAAATAGCAGCATCAATGTTACCACTTGCGTCCTCGCTGCGAGCCGCCATTGTTGTCTGAATCAAAATAATTGCTTCTCTGGTATGTTACATCCAAGACAATCCCGCCTGATTGGCTCGTCCATTTTGTGTGGTATTCAAATCGTTCTAGATGGCAGCGATTCCAGATGGATGTGTTGACGCCATTCGGAGCTCGATAGAACTACATCCATCTGGCGCAGAGTCAGGTTAGACCAAGCATGGCCAAGTCAGTGCTGCTCTAAGATATTTTTAAAAAATAACTTTAGCTTGAGTTGACAATTTACTGACTTTATAATTTCTTTTCTAAATTCTTACAGTTTTAGGCTTATGTTTATAGTTTAAGAGCAATAGAATTGGTGAGGCAATTGGGAATCGCCTAAATCTCACAACAGCTGTGGCTTCTAATCAAGAAAGTGATAATTAGCATGTGTGAAGAAGGCTACATGGATAATCCAAAAATAGTATATTTTTTTTAAACTCGGAGCTTTGCAAAGCATTTTTTGAATTTCAGTTGGTCGCACCAAAAACAAAACAAAAAGAAGTTTACATGTAGGTAAGGTAAACAGTTGTTGCATTGGCGAAATGTGGGACTTATGAGTAGAAGTAGAAGTAGGGATTATGGCATGAAATAAAGTGAACTGAAATAACAAAACACTTTGACTTTGTAAAGTGCCTTTGACTTTGTAAAGTGCCTTGAGATGACATGTTTCATGAATTGGCGCTATATAAATAAAATTTAATTGAATTGAATTGAATCATTAAAATTCAAAATGTATAAACTAAGGTTCTGTTAAAATATTACAGCAGTTAAGATCTTACCTGTAGTAGATAACTGTCCTGCTGTCTTCATGTAGCATACAATAATGGCCAAGAAAAGCATTGTAGGGCACCTTGGTCTTTGAGTTCATTCAAATTCAAGCTATAAAATTAATCACCCATTGGAACATGAATAATCATCTGAAATCTGAAATGTTAAAAAAGTTCCACTGAGTCTAACATTATTCATGTCCCTGGCATATTTAGGTTTTTAAAGTCTTATTTTAATGTCACCAACATGTTTCTTCTGATTGGAAGTGATATTAACCTTTTTGAGCTACCTAGCCATATTACTGACTTGAATCTGATAGAGGATCTGAGAATCTGTGGAGGGTGCTCATGATTAAGGTGATTGTAAGGAGGCTTTCCAAACTTAAAGACAAGGAGCTCATCACCAAAGAAATAATTTAACATAAGCCTCATGGTCAAGATATGACATAATTCTGACGCTCAAACAACCTGCTGATGGTCAGAAACCACCAAGTGACAATGCATAGGTTCAGTTCACTTCCTTCATAGAGTTTATATACGCCCTTTCATAAAACGTTTCATGCACAAAGTTAGACTTAAACTAAGTACAGCAGCATCAGAGAACCAATTAACAAGTTGCTGTTTTGTTCAGGTGGGATAAGAAGAGGGGAAAAAAACAGCAGTAACACCTGTCAACTTACACCTGTTAAGCTACAAACATGAATAAAACATGCCGCTCCCAGCAGAAAGGCGCTTGGATGGTTAATTTAGCACGTTATTAACAGAACAAGCCCACTGCCCCTCTACCCGTCCCCACTGCTTCTCTCTGAGGAGACCTTGCTCCGTCGATCCTCCCCGGGGGAGTTCTCTTTCAGCCTGCAAATCTAATCAAAGCTAATCTAATCAGGTCTTTATACAGTGCTGTAGAGTTGTGAAATGACCTAATTCACTTTTTCCACATGAAATGTGTGAAAAGCTCCCAGGTCATGCTTTAATAAAAGAAAAATTGTGTGAACTGGTATTTCACACTGAATCCAATGTGTGTATGTCTGAAAGAGAACATGGAGTATTTGGATTCCATATTACACTTTACCTTAACTGTTTGTTCCAGAGCCAGTGGGTATAACCACTGAGTCACAGCATGTATAAGAGATAAAATCAAAGTACTACACTTTTTTTATTACCACCTCATCTAATCATCTGTAATCAGATGCTGCCACTTCGTGCTATATCACAGATTTACAGCATACACAATATACAGAACACGGGTCATACCCACCTGTCAGGAACTCGGCTCTTGTCAAGATCTACTATTTATATTGTTGTATAGACACAACTGTTGGGAAGTCAGCTCTCAATCCATAACTGACAGCACAGCTTTAATGACTTGGTGTAAACACACAAAAGAAGTAGAAAAGATCAGCAAAGCATAGGAGCAAAATTCAGAACAAAATTCACTGAAGTTCTTCCAACCAGTACCAAGTTAGACTGAAACGCTACAAGTTACAGGGTAATTTAGGCCTCCTCCTGCCATTAACCTAACATTGACTTTGGTTTTGCTTTATACTTAAGAGCTGTACCTTTAAACTGTCAGGTCACTCTGATGGGGTTTTATGCTGTATGACTATTGTTGTTTATGAATAGGGGATATTGCAAAGACGCACCACCACTACATCATTTTTCATAAAAACTTCTGCTATTGCACCACAGGTCTATTCATTTAGTTTAACCCGACAGAAAGTGTAGGTGAAGCATTCTCATGGTCAGTTCAGGCTTTTTACACATCATCTTGTTTACAAAGGTAATAGGCATATGTATGTAAGAAAGTAAAGAAAACTTTGACTAAAGGTTTGAATTGATGATGAGTTAGTAAATGTTGTAAATAGAAAAGTCATAGGCAACTCTAAAAATAAAATGCATTTTTGCAGTTTTCTCTGCTTTTGTTCCAGATTAGTGGTGAAGGTTTGTTCTGGCCAGTAGAGAAATATCCAAATCCATTTCTGAAATGGATTTGGAAGTATTGATTTTGGAACAGCCAGAGAGGAAGAAAACAAGAAGAATAGAGAAGAACAAAGTAGGATAGAGATAGGAAGAGATGAAGACAGATTATCTGCCGTAGCATCTCCTACAGCAGGGATTTTCAATTCCAGTCCGGTGTCCTGCAGCCTTTATATGTGTCCCTGGTCCAACACACCTGAGTCAAATAATCAGGTCATTAGCAGGACTCTGGAGAACTTGACTGCATACTGTGGACCTAATTCAGCCATTTGATTTAGGTGTATTGGAGTGACACAACTAAAAGCTGCAACACAACAGACCTCGACGACTGGAATTGAAGACCCCTGCTCTACAAGGAACAGCTAGGAGGAAATAGACTATTACTATCCTTCATTTTATCATCAGTATGATGCATCTAGCACCTAGCATCTAAGTCTAAGTCTAAGTCTAGCACTGGTGGCAGCATTCTCCACTACAAATTGTGCAACTATACAATAATGGTAAACTTAAGAATATTCACAATGAGTTCATTTAGAGTCAAACGAAGTTCCAACCACCTTTAAAGGTTCTTGGTATAGCTCGGGTTCCCTAACTGGGAAAGAAGATTTGAGCCACAAGCAAAGTCCTGACCAAAACACAGCTAAATTAGCGTTTTAAGCCAGTGTTCAACAAACAGTAGCAGAGGTGCAAAGTGTACTGTGCAGGTTGTACGCTTCTCACCCATAAACCTTTGGAGAAGGGCACCACTGAACCTTTGACATGGTTAGGTGGGAGATGTAAAGGAGTGTATGGTACCAGCACTGTATCCATACTTTTAGATATAAATGAACTATTATAAATATTCTATATTTTATAGAATAGCCTTACCAGATGCAACCTGCTGCTCTCCAAAGAGACAACTATAAATGCACTTTGGCCCAATGTAGCTGTGCTTGATTGTCTCCACCTCTCCATTTCAAGTATGCACCAACTTCTTCACCTCCATCTCCTACCTTATATTTATAACTCAATATCTCGACACAAAAGTTGCAGAATAAAGTCATTATTCCTCTTTAAGGTCATCTCTTTTCCATCTCGTTTCCAAAGGAAAACTGATGTTTATGCCATGGGAAAACCCCAACAACACTCTTTCAACAACACCTGATGAAACTCTTGGGAAATTAATGACCTATAAGCAATACACAGTGAAGGTTAGCAAGTATTTTCAATGGATATCAGTGTGCATGCAAAATAAGCTTTACCTGTATTAAAAAAAGGTAGCCACATTTGGCTGGAGTCAAGAGATTGTCTTACACCGTTCCTGTGGTATAGCCGTGGTATTCTAAAGTCAACAAGCAGTAATGACAAAACTATTTTGCCTTCTAATGTTGGCAGCAAACGAACACATAACACACAACCACAAAATATAATCTGGCTCCACATAAGAACAAAACTCATGCCCAGAAGTAAGACCCTGAAACCCCACAAAAAAAGCAGATTTTGTGTATACTTAGGTATTTGTTGAGTTCACATAACTTTACAGCGTATGTGTTGGTATCATAAGTTGACAATTTCTTCTGTTGCTGTTACACTGTAATTTTTTTTATTCCAATATGATGTTTTGTCATTCTTTTTTTTTTTTATTATTTTCCAAATGAAAGATGCACAGTACTTGGCTGAAGTGAGCTAAATAGATTTATTTTAGGATGATTGTTATAAATGTTTCAATCAAAACAAACAAATGTTTATTTATTGTTTTTTACTTTATTCAGTGATGGATAAAGAATGTGAACATTTTAGATAATTATTTGATTTCATAAGTATGTTTTTTTTTCTTGCGGGTCTAGTGGCTCGCTTTTTCCGAAAGTAGGCTGACAGGAAAGGGGGTAGAAGAGGGGGAGAGACATTCGGCAAAGGACCGCGGGTCGGATTCGAACCCGGGTCAACCGCGTCGAGGACTAAGGCCTCCGTATATGGGTTGCGCTACCCGCTGCGCCACATGCGCGCCATAAGTATGTTTAAACATTTCACAAAGTGGCCAGTATAGAACTGAGCTTTGGTTTAATTTGGTCAAGTCATTCTACAACAATAAAACCACATAAAAAATCTCAGTGGCTTTTTTGTTCTATTTTTAATATTGAAAATGGCTCTGAATCATATAGGAGGTGTTTTAATATATATAAAATCCAGTGTAGAAGTTGTTTTTGAATGCAGCATGGAATTCCAGCTGTTTAGGAAACGCCTCCTGATAGACAGGCTCCTCTAAACACAGTGTGGCCGCCACATCTGCTACTACAAACACTTCCATGGGATTTGGGGCTGGTTGAATGCTATAGCCAGCTGGATTTGAGCTTTAGCTAGTTTTTCTTTGTACCAGTGATGTTTACATTTTGCTCCACACCGTTTCAGGTAATTAATTATGTTTTGTGTAGACCGGGAATAGTGAATGTGCAGTCTGCAGACCAACCAATTTATGAGGTTGGTCCAACCAAACCATGTTCTATTACACCTCCTCTAATGTAAGTGGGAAATTTAACTGAACATTTTTTGTAGCTGTTTTATAACAATAATCAAAGCCTGTTATACAGCAATAAAGACAGGAATCTTGTGAACTCTAGTAGTTACAGGGAAATCCGAATCAGCCAAAAATTATATTGACAGGTCAAATCTGAAGATCAGAAACAAACTCTGATCAGTGAATTGCTAACTAATGCTAAACAAATCTATCTCTGACAATAACAAATCAATGCAGCAAAGGCATCAGTTCACACAAAAAAGCCATAAAAATCAATAGCAATGCTAACCGATGTTTTCTCAGATACCAACCAAGACTGAGAAGATATGAACAATGTTCAAAATTGAAGAAATAATCTTACTCAAACAATTTTGAGCTATCCTGAGAGATTGATCTATCTGTAATCTACCAACCCACCACCTCAGCTTTTTATTTCCTCTTCCTCTAGACTCCTCCAAAAAGAGCGAGCGTCACACATTATGGTCCCAGAAATGTGCAAGGGTTACATAAGTTTTTCTGTGAGATGGCAGTTGTGTAACAACTATTACTGCTTGAGTGTTAGTCCTCCTTCAGTTGAGAAACTCTGTTGAACTTTTACCCAATGTATCTCTTTATTAAGGTATTTGGGGCACTAGTTTCTTTTATTTGCAGTAATCAGACAGTAAATGGGCAGAAAGAGAGAATTTAATTGAATTGCTTTATTTGTCCCGTGTTGGGGAAATTAGATTTCGTTACAGCCCATCAAGAGAAAAACAAACATGGGTAGACAGATGACTGAGGCTTTACTGCCTTGGAGGTGCTACCTTTTTGCAGAGTAAAGAAAGGAATACATTAGAATGGTTGAGGGGGAAAAAAAAGGTGCATTTCTCGCACTGAGTCTCTGCAGGCACAGTATGAGAATGAAAGAAAAACCCTCAACACAAAAAAACAACCTACGACATCCAACCTAGGGTTCTTGTCTTGGGGGATAAAAACAAATGGGCACAGCGGAGACAGTGAGTCAGAGGGGGGTGTATTTATCGGCATGTTCATGTGTGCATTAGTGTAGGTCCATGACTGCCCAGTAGCCCCCCAGCCATAGTCTTAGATGGTGTGTTTATCAGCCAGTTCAGCACTGTTTCAGGTCAAAGGTGTCATGAAGGATGGATGGTGGGGGATATCAGCCTCCAAGGCCAGCATTTGGCGAGCCAATTCAGATAGCAAGAAGTTGTTTTATGTCAGGCTGACTCTAAGTTTCCATATGCCTTTAAGGCTTTAACTTGTATGTCTCAGTGGCAAGTCCCAAAACTTTAGTGGTCTTTCAGCTGCTATTTCTGGAAAAATTCAGCTACAACCTTCTATGGAAAAAATGCTTATGGATCCAATCCTGTGTCAGGTTGTCATTTCTGGTCCATTAAGTCAAGCATTACAGCTGCAGAAGAAAACAAAATGTTCAGTAAAAAGAAAGCAAAACTAAAGCTCAGTGCCAGTAGTTTAAAATTAGAAATAGACTAGTTAAACTTATTGTGCCTCTTTAATGCAAACACGGAAGAGGAGTCCGTGTGCAAAACCAGCCAAATGTGTACAATGCCCCCCAAGATACCAACACACTAAATCTGCATCTCTTCTTATATACGTATCTCGTATTTTCAGCCAGCATGATGTGGAAATCCTGTATGTCAATTTCCTAGGCATTTAGGATCACATAAGCTGATGCAAGACAAATATGAAAAAAATGTGGGCAAGTATAAAACTAGAGCTTCCCAGTATATTCAATTGCAGTTTTCATTGCAATATCATTGTGCGGAAAATCACAATTGCAAAGGACTGCTTTCAATCAATTTCTGGTAAGATAGTATATTCTAAATATCAGGCATTCACATTGTGTATATGGGTAATATTTTTATTTTTTGCCCCTAATGATTCTACCTGATATATAATTTCCATGGTTGACATGGAAAGTGGTGGAGACAGTAATGTTAAAAAAGAAGTATCAGGAAAATGTAGATTATCAAAATTTGTATTGATTGTATTGAAATTTAATGTTTTCCTTTCCTTATGTGCAAAATCAAACCATTTCACTTCTAAAAGTAAAGTTGGATTTTGTATTGTTGGATTTGAAAATTTCATTTTTGAAAACCAAAAGGAAAAGTTTCACCCTGAGCCATCTATTCCATAAACAATCAGAAATTAATATTGTTGCGCTTAGAAATCGACTGACAAACTCAGTCATTAAATCTATAATTATTTGCTTTATTCATATCTGACTATTACCATCACCACACTGTAAAATGCATGCAAGCACCCAAAGCTACCACTGGAAAACCCTAAACACATACAGCTAAAGTCATCAGAAGCATCAGTACTAAGTCTTCAGCCAAGGCAGGCATTCACCTCTCTTAAAACTACATAATTCATCAGTACCTGACATGGGAGTGTGAAGGAAGGATGAGTCAACGTGTTTTGGTTACCACTTAAACCAGCATACTCCACACAATATAACCATAATTTGGTTACATAAAAACATAGCTATATAGGTTTCATGCTCTGAAGAGTATTGAGGTTGTTAAAACTCGAGCTGTTGCACACTGATAACTAACTGCCAAGAACTACACTTGAGATTTTTTGTGTCATTGCATAACTAATTTACACAACTAAACCCTCTCTACTGCTAAAGAATCTAAATGGAAACTGATTATTTTTACTTTAATGACAGAAACCATCAGAAGAAATTCTTAATTTGTGTAATTTAAGAATTGTTGTTACTCAGAGGATATGGATGGGATGTTTTACAACTTTGTCAGAGTCCCTTAAGTATTGGGAAAACAAAATCTTTCTCAGTGAAATATTAGGTAACAGTTTGTGTCACAGAAACCTGTAGGGATATCAGAACAATGGATATGTTGTTAAAAGGTCAGACCTAAAATCTTGCAAATGTACTTATTTTGGTTAAAGTTCATGAAGTGAAAAATAAATTCCAGAAATGTGATGAGAGTCATACAAAAATAACACAAAAAGAAAATAAATTTACAATTGGAAATAAACAGCTTTCCATGGTTTGTTGTTGCAAAGAGTTATTACAACAAAAAATGGTTAACCAATTAAATGGTGAATCATTTAAAAAAAAAACATTTCTGGGTTGAGCAGCAGAGCTAAGTATTTGGATAGCCAATGAAAAAACTTGCCAAATCCTTTCTGCCAAAGCCAAACAGCTAATTCAGCTCTTGGCTATTGTTTTGTTTCATTTATTAGATTAGATGATTAAAGTTTGAAGAAACTCAAATTGCTTGTTTGTTCCCACAACCTTGCCATATAAAGTTGACACTGACACTCCTCCAAAGGACAGGATTTTAGGTTCAGTCGGCTGTAATCTTAAACTAGTTCCTAATTCTATTGTACTAAAGCATTTATCCAAGGAGGAGAAAGAGGCTGGCCCAACCTTTGTCCACGCAGTTTTGCGTGCGGAGGAGAAATAAAATTGTTGAGAAAAGTTTCAGACGGAACACAAATGTGAGCTGTGAAATTAATGGAGTATACGCTGCTGATCCTGGATTTACTCAAAGGGTATTGAGGGTAAGACAGCAGCTCCAAAAGTACTCCATTAGACGAGAGGAAGACAGAGACGTAGAGGGAAGGTTTGGGTGAGAGGGAAGTGACAGTGACCATGCCTACAAGCTGAATTCTCGTGGTATTTCTGAGTTGTGGTTTCCCATAGTACCTGCTGTTTGCAACATTTTCTAAAACCAACCTGATTGGCCGACACTTGGTGTCGTCCAATCAGTTTGGAAGGTTCTGCTGAATGTCCCTCCTTTCCCCAAATGGATGTGATGGGAGCATGCCCAAATTGATAATGTGCAGAACAGAGAGTGCTACACATTATCAATCTGACTTTCCAGGTTAGAGTGGCAGAACTAGCAAAGATGATAAAGTGAGAACTGGCATCCTAAAGGTCTTCAACCCTGTTATAAAGCTTGGTTATGTTTACAGTTTTTTCTCTCGTGATAGTTATGCCTTCTTTTCTTCCTCAATCATTTAATAGTCCACCATGTTGTGTTTCACGAAATATAGAATACAACTACAACCCAAACAGCCAGAGGGAACGAGACAGAGAAGATGACATAAGGAGGCAAACACAATTGTAGCAAATCTATGTCAGAGTTATTGGCCTAGATTCTGGGGTCAACCAACCCAGTCCATTCTAAAAGTACCACAGGCTATAGGCCATGGCCCTTTACCAAACCAATCTTGTTTGCAACAGCTTGATACCCAAACCAGACCAGAATCACAGCAGGAAGGACACCTCATTCCATTTCCAGCGTTGTTATTATATCATAACCCTTGAAGACTAATCAGAATCAGTATCAACACAATCATTCAAAAAGGTCTGTTTAGAGCATCTCTAAAATTAGCTTTGGATTCTTTCAACCTAATATCCCTTCCAATCTGGCATTAAGTCTCCATTGGAAGAAAGACATTCTGATTTAAGATTTCCATAGAGAACAACACAACATCTGCAGCAATCACTGATATTTATCTTATCCAACTCTCACCAGCACTGGGCTTTATAGAACATTTGGGACTTCCACTAGATGGTTCTGCAAACTCTACAAAGATGTTTGACCCAAACTTCTAAGCCTAGCCCTGATCATATTCTGTATGTAGTCATTAGGGTGTTCCAAAAATAAGCCAAACTCTTCTACACATACCAGCTGAACAAACAAGTGTCTAAATAATAACTGAATTCCTCAACATATGCAGTCTCTTTCAATGTTAATCACAGGCTACTTCTCCATCTTTTTGCACATCATCCCAATATCTGTGTCTCCAATAGTAATGTTGCAAAGCACAGGTTAGAATGCTGCATGTGTTGGTTATTATGTTCAGCCATCAGTAATCCTTGTTTTGCATGTATTACAGATAATTTCTCCATCTTTTGGGTTAAGTCTCACTGCTCTATGTGCTTACACCTAACACAGATGATACTGCCCAACTAAACATCACAGAGAAGGTGTTAAGCACTAAAATAACAGATTACAATGAGACAAGTGAGGAAAGCATCTCAATATTTATCAGTAATATTGCAATAGCAATATTTTCTGATATGCTACATCCCTATTTCTAAATCATGAGTGTTTGATCTTTGATCTAAATCAGTGTTTTGTAACAGTGGTTGCAACTTTTAGCTCGTTGTCTGGCAGAATGATGATCTAAGAAAACTGCAGCCTCTCTCAGGTCACTGTATGGGGTAACTGTGGCTCAATTAGTAGAGTAGTTATCTTCCAATTGGAAGGTTGTGGATTAAACTCCAACTCCCCACTTTCACATGTCAATGAGCCTCTGGGCAAGGAACATAAACCCAAATTGCTTATGTATCGGTGTATGAATGTCTGCATTATTGAGTATGATTGGGTGACGTGTAAAGTGCTTTCAGTGGTCACTATGACTGGAAAAGCACTCTATAAGTTAAATCTGTTTACCTTCATTAATTTAATTCCACAGTACATTCCCACATTATTCTGCTTGTGGTCCAACAATTTATGTTTTGTTCTTGCAGAGCACCCTCTTCAGCATGTATGCTATGTCCCTTACATGGCTTGTCGCATGGAAATAAACTGCTTCTCACAACAATCATCCAAGCAGTGTTCAACAAAATGCTAGAATTGTGACTAAAAGCTGTCCCGTCAACACATATTTTTATGAATGATACATTTTACAAGTATAAGTATTATTACATTCAATATTAATACTATAGAAAGGCACTAAACATGAACAATTCAATTTGCTTTGGTGCTTACAGCTTCATTAAAAGAAGCTGCTGACACATGGACACAGGGCCTTTCACCCCTCCCAAGTGGAAAATGGTGACCCCACATATGTGAAGCGAGACAATGACCCAATAACAGACGCAGTCTGAAACTGAGAGGCTAGGAGGTAAAGGCATCCCCAGCCCGCATTCACCAGGGATCTTCAATTGTTTGAGTAGTTGGTGTTACTGATATCCAGCGCCTGTGTCACATACAACTTAGTGGTAACCCTATCTGCCCGCAGGGCTCCAACTTACTACTTCCATCTTCCACTCCGCTGACAGCTGACCATGGGGAGTGATGAATGGAGGAGCCATGTAGTCAGCCGAGCACACAAGCGTCTCAATATGTACGATCAGACATGAACACACAGGCAAGAGTTTACTGCTGCAAAACACACACACACACACACACACACACACACACACACACACACACACACACACACACACACACACACACACACACACACACACACACACACACACACTTGAAGCCAAATGCAATACAAGTAATTTCAAAGACTTTCTATCCTTTTCCAACATACCTAGTAATTGATGTGCATGCACAAGATTCCTGTATTCATATGCTGCCACTGCTTATTTAATCTTGACAACTTTAAAACTTGAACTTTATAAGTGACAGAAGAATCCAGAACAACATCTAAACCTTTGCAACCCTAACTGCTTCAGTTAAAGAAGGCATCGCCTGGAAATCAGATTTGTTCATGTTAAAACTTGTGTGTTGGTGTTGGGCCATAGTTAAAACCTTCCAGACAATCAGGAGTGTGAAAGTAACTTTTTTTTGTGTGGACACTTTGTACAAACCAAAAATACCCCCACAAAAGCACACTTTGCACAAAGCGAGATTTTGGTGCTCCTTAACATAAGCCACGCTTGCCTCTCGTCAACCACCTGAAACCACTTAATTGTGTCACTGCCACTAACGACGTGTGTTAAATGTAAAGATGTCCAAACGTTGCGCTCATGTCAACTACTCCGTTGGTGGTTTCCAAAATAAACATGCAAATGTTTTCAGTTTGCCTGCATCTCTGAACCAAACTACCAGGAGGCAGTGGATTAAGTTCATCTTTGATAACGATGTTCTGGTGACTCTCTCTACATCTCTTATGCGCTTCCCATTATGCACCCAAGTGTTTCGTTAACTTGGGACAATACCAGGCGAAAATGGCATCAAGCCTGCGTTTGGAGAAAGGGGCAATCCCAAAAATCAGCGAGTCATCTGCAGTGCAGTCAGTAAGTTTTGTTACTTGTGTAACTTTTTACCTATTGTGTGAGAGACCTGGAAACGATGGTAAAACTGGGCAACAATGGCCTCCAAAGGAGAATTCCAAGAGCAGAACCACTGCTGACCCAAAAGAACCCAAAGGCCTTTCTCAGATCTTCATAAGCCGCAAGACTTTGGGGAAAATATTCTGTGAACTGACGAAGCAAAAGTGCAATGTTTTGGAGGGTGAGTGTCCTGTTTATTTGCTATAAACTAACTTTGCTGCTTCAGGATCTGGACAGCGCGACGATTAATTGTCGAAACCACAAATTCTGCTCTCTAGCAAAAAATCCTGAAGGAAATTTCTGACCATCAGTGAACCTTAAGCTCCAGGGTACATTGATTAAACAGCAGAACAAGAATTCAAAGCACACCAACAGGTCCACCTCTGAAATGCTCTGAAAACATGTTGAAGGTTTTGGAACGGCCAGTCAAAATCTGGAATTAAACCTGACTGAAATGCTAAAGCATCAACACTCCAATGTGCTTGAATCAAAACAATTCTGCAAAGAAGGTTGGTTTGGATAGCTTTTTTCCTGTAATCACAGTAATGGTGAAAAAGAATGCTTCTTGTACTTACTCCACCTGTCTTTGTTTGATATTCACATTACATTGTTGTAGCTTGATTTGTTAGACAAAAGCCAAAACCAGGAGAACCCTCCAAGGGGGAATATTGGAACTGCACAGGAAAATTTTTTATTTACAATACTGTTGCTGAAAACTATGATGATGGCATAGATTATAATTAACCAACATGTTCTAGACAGGTCTCGGACTACTGCAGAGCGGTAAAAAATTCTTTACCGCTCTGTAGTAGCTCTAGCTTGTACAGTAAGCCATGAAAAGCAACCATAAGTGTGCGCATTGAGGACAATCAGAGTACAACCAACTGGCATATTACGATATGCAGTGTGTGAATTCTCTACATTAGAGAATAGTCCTTTGTAGTCACAATATTGCACACTAATATTGTGATTTTTTCACAGCACTCTATATCTGGCAACTATCTGCATCAGACGTCATGACTAAATAATGTTAAAATAAGTAAGATGACTTAGAGAGTCAGTCATTTGAAGCTCTAGCAGTTTGTTTTTCTGCTGATTTAATGATTAACAGACTGAAACCTTCAAGACATAATAATATTCCCTGATTACTGGGTTTATATCCACTCATCCTCTGTTTTCCCTCCTAGTCAGGCTAACAATGACTCAGGCTCATCAGCTGCTATGGGAATCAAACGAATGACGTATCATCCATTAAAACCTCCCATGATAAAGATCTCTTCGTGTGACAACAGTTTCATGCAGCGCTGATTGCCAGCTCTGATCCTGTTTCCCACGCTGGCTCTTCAAGTAAGGAGCGGGAGCAGGTTTTGGTTGGCTCGCTGCTCTGTTTGGATGAGATAATAAGTTACCTGCCACTTCTTAATCAGCACCACATTGAAAATAAACTTTTATCCCCTCAACTTAACACTGGAACCCCCCACCTCCATCCTCTGTCACCAGCTACTGAAGCTACACACAAAACAAACAACTGAACCAAAACACATCTGCAAGATTCAAAGGCCCACCTCTTGTGTGCTCAGGATTCAGATTCAACGGAAAGACATGGAGCTTTACCTCCAAAGCTCCCACAGAGGTATGGGATGTGCCCAAACTGATGATACACAGGGGCGGCTCTTGAATCAGTGGTGCCCGGGGCAAGCCCATTACACAAGGGAACACACACACACACACACACACACACACACACACACACACACACACACACACACACACACACACACACACACACACACACATCAACAACACCAATCAGGCAATACGTTTTATCCTGTGACCTATCAGAAACCTAAAGAAGTTAAAGAAGTGATGTCCATTGATAGATAGATAGATAGATAGATAGATAGATAGATAGATAGATAGATAGATAGATAGATAGATAGATAGATAGATAGATAGATAGATAGATAGATAGATAGATAGATAGATAGATAGATAGATAGATAAATAGATAGATAGATAGATAGATAGATAGATAGATAGATATTTCAGCATCATTAGTCTGCAACATTGTGCATATGGGGCGAGGGGCAATAGGCAACATAAACCTTCTTCAGGCCAACTGACAGATGTCTGACAACAGGAAGTAGGTTCAAATTACTCAAAAGGTGATCTAAAGAACAAATGAGAAACAAAGTCGCCAACATCTATCTCTCTTATGGTTTGTTCAGGGCGACTGACAGAAAGAAAAGTCATCCGAGTGCAGCAGTGTAGCATCCCCAGAACATGCCACCCTGGGCGATGAGCCATAATGCACCTATCAAAAATACCCTCTTTATACATAAGTGCTAAAAGTAGCCAAAGTGGCCTAAAAAGACAAATTGTTACAGAAAAGTGCTTTTATGAAACTATGAGGAAAAAAAAACAACTGCAAACAATAACATTAAATCAGTTTAACGATTAATAGTCCACTCACCGGCCATGAGAACTGAAATGGAATGACAATCTTCCCCGTGTCGTGCCCGCCTTTCTGGGCTCCTCTGAACTGGAAAGTATTTCCACCGATCACTTTGGTGATTTCTAACCCATAGGTGCATGATCCACCAGTCTTCACTTCCAGCTGGTATTCCTTTAGGCACACCCTGAAATAGGTGTCGCACTCGTCCGGGCCGCAGCTCCCGTCCGCCTCGCCGCCCTCCGAGTCACAGCAGTCGCCGCTCAGGAGCCGACCGCTGGGGTTTTCCACCGAGATGAGCTGTACCTCGAAGAAACCCGAGGACTGACACACCTGAGGGGCAGAGATGGAGATGTAAAGGGCTGAAGCTGCGAACTACATTCCCATCTGGGCATTTTTTTTTTGTTTACTCTCTGATGCATGTTTTTCAAAGTATGCTGTGAACAGACAGTAATCAGACATTTCCCTTGATCAGCTTTGATTAGGATTTGGCAATTGATAACCAAAAATCAGAGTTTTGTTTCTGTTATTCATAAAATGCAACCAAACTCAGGACTTCTATTTTCAGTCTAGAAACACATCAACCAGGTTTATTTGCTGTACAATTTTTCGATAAATAAATAAGTGAAAAAAAGAGAGAGAAAAACACCTTAGAGACAATGCTTAGATGCTTAAAAGAGGACAATCTAGTCAAAGCTTCATTGTTTTTTTTATTTACATTAATCGAAGCATCTGGAGAACATTTCTTCTGTTAATAGAAATACCATAGAAAGATAAATGGGAATCGGTCAATATCAGAATCAGCAGCCCTGACCTCCCAAAAACCATGAAATCACTGCCTGTCAAGAAAAACCTTTGTCAGTGCGTCTGTCATTATAAAACTTAAAAGATGTCCGAAGCAATATTAACCATCCTGTTTTGTGTGTGTTAAGCATGCTGTCTTTGTGTGTATTTGTCCATAACATTACAAAATCACCACATTCTGTAGAGCATGAAACATGGCAAATACATTTGGCTCCAATGCTCACAGCTTTTGCTAGATGTGAGACAAATCAGGGTTTCCCTTGATCGGCTCGGATCAATGAGCAACAGGTCAGTTCCTGAAAAAATCCTAATGTCCTTTTCAAATGAATGCGTCAAAATGAACAACTCCCATCATTTATGATTTATAGATGCTTTGTTTTTTTCTCCTTTATTCAAAATTTAATTAAAATCAGAAAGAAAATATTACAGATATATGCTTGGATGCATAAAATGAGGTAATCCTTTGATTCCTTATTTTCACAGAAACAGAAAAGGGTGCTTTGCACACCTATAAGAAATTTATTTTTATTCATCAAATACTTTGAACTTAATTCCTCTTATCAGAATGAACAAAGCAGTCCTACAAATAGCTCCAGATGAACTGGATTTAGAGAAGAAGTGGGCCAAAAAGCTTGTTGGATCACAAACGGTTTCAGACACCTAAATCAATAACAAATGTTTCAACTGCCAAACCAAAAAGATAATATTGGAGGAGACAGCTACTGGTTGAGTATATAGCAATTAGTATTCAATTAAAGGGGGGTATAATCACAAAGTAGCATCACATTCCAGCTGTTACAGCTACATATTGTTTTTATTTATTTTTGTTTCAAGTCTTTTTTTCCTCTGATGGTAAACCTATGCCACTGTGACACTCGTGACTGTTGTTATCTACCAAGATTTTCTCCAGAGGAGTCTTTCTAAATAGTGATCCCTGGTGGGGTTAGGTTGCCAATGTTAGGTTGCCTAAACTTTGGCAACATGCACTAAACCAACCAAGTTTCTCTGAAATCAGCTCCTGCAGCTCTATGTAGGGCCAAATGTGCAATTTCCTATTGGATATTTTTTTTTCCTTTATTTGAAGCGTGCTTCATTCTGCAGATACTGTTCTTGCGCTCAAAGCTCCAGTTTAGCAACTCTGTGAAGGTGCAGCTGAGCTTGCAGCTGTGCAAGTTTTAGCCTAAAGATCATTTTTTTAATCTCCCAAAAGCAGTGAAATTGTGGTAGAAAATGACAAAAAAATAATAATAAAAAAGAAAGAAACCAGACTTTTTTTTAAAAAAAACGTATTTTAACCATTTTTATAATGGTGATTGTCTAACTAATAACGGGAATTCAGACTTGTTCTCATAACTTCTTGGATAACTAATTGACCAGTTCAAAGAGACTTTTCTATATAATCACAACCAACAGGTCATGTTGCTGAGACATTCACTGGAGGGAATCTCAACCTTAGAAATAACAGACCCGAGTTCAGGTTGCATTTCGCAATTTCAGCCCTAAAGACAACGGATCAAATATGGAAAACGTTAACTCGGTCCAAGAAATAAACTGAATCTAAATCAAAGCCATCACCTCCCTCTGAGAGCAACTTGTTAAAGTTCTCACCTCGGCGTACACAGTCAGCAGAAGACAAAGTATTAAGAAGCGATGCGCTTCCACCAGTTTATTCCACATGTCTCCGTCCGCTCAGTGCTGGGGATCATCAGGGAAAAGCACCCGACATATACGCCTCAGAGGATAATACAGAAGATGGAGAGAAAAAGGCAGTATCCTGGTTGCTCCGGGGCATGCACGGCTGCAGGAGGAGAAGCGCACCTCTGCTGCTGCTGCTGCTGTCTGAACCGTACACAGTCCGCCTCACTCCGCCGCTCCGCGCTCTGAGCAGCGGGTCAGCGCAGCAGCGGCGGGTCTCTGCTTCCCGAGCCGCAGCAGGGGAGGCTGCTGTGACTGGCAGCTCAGCGGGCCAATCATGCTCCAGCTAGGTGGAACATGTCCAGCTGACAGCCAATTAGAAGCAGAAACTCTGAAGGGTGCATTTCAGGGATTTATTGTTGAGGTTTGGCTCACACAGATGCGTTCCTACAAGTATTTTAACGACCACATGCAGGGATTGTCTCATTTATTTACAGCATGGTGTTTTTGTAAACCTTTTTCTTTAAATGTGAATGTAAGGATGCCCCTGATACAATATTTGCTTCAGTTCAGTTGCTAAAAACCTGTCTAAAGTTTCAGACTTAGCCACAAATAAATTAACACATACAGAGTTCAGCGTTCAGGCTTCTCTCTAATCAATTGCCACAGATTACGGCATATAGCGCCCTCTACTGACAGCTGGCAAACTCTGGCATGAGAGGCGAATGGAAGAGGAGAATGCTCACTACTTGACCAGAAACAAAACAACACACTTTGAATTTAGCCGATGCAGCTTGGGTAAAAAAAAATATTATTTGGGTGGATTTTAATCTCTATGTCTAAAAATAAATAATACGAGTTTACTAACTAAAAGGTACCTAAGTGAAACACATTGAGCCTAAAATTAGAATGTACATATTCAACAAAAATTGTTACATTTTAACTGTTTTGAGATAATTTGATTAAGAATAAATACTTGAGAGAATGTTTAAATCATTGCTATATGAATAAACCTTAAACAAGTAAAAACAAAAAGAGTTCATAAATAGCAGGCCACCTGTAAACTAATCTAATAGTACCACCCATCCAGTTCACTAAGAGAATGGATCCGATACACTGGTATCCCAAGATAAAACTTTAGACACATTTTGCAGAACATCAAAATAGATTTGGGGGAAATCTATTATTACCATATTCTCACAATGAAACCTTTCACTAGAGTATTTGTTTAAGTAATTTACTGGTGGCACATTTTTTGACACCCCTGCGATTATTATTTTATTTACAACCATTTTTTGTCAACAAGTCCGAACATTTTATTTTCCATTTCTCTTCTGGCGATTCCTCTTTCAAGTCTTTCTACTCGATCTCACCATCTAACAAGGAAGAGGAGCCATGATCTTCTTCAGTGTTTACTGTAATTACAAACAGTTTGCAGCTCAAACTTTCTCTGGTCAGCTCCAATCCCAGAACCAGAATAACAGAATCTGTGAAAACAATGGAATGTTACCACATTATAAAACAATCTGTTAAAAGAGTGCCACTTTTAGCACAGGCTGGATCAGCTCACAGTTATCATTATGTTGTAAATCCATAAACTATTCAAGTTTTTCACACACAGTCTGAGTCCAATGTGGCAGCAAAACCAGCAGACCTGGTAAGCCTGATTGATTCATTCAATGGGTCGCTGTGGATTTTACCACCATCTTTGTTCAAAAATACAAATGTGTTAGAATCTTTTTAGAAGAACAGGAATTGTTGCTGAAAGATCATTCCTGTGTTAGGAGGGCCACAATAGCACTTTTTCAAATGGTAGGAGGGGAATCCAAGTTATTGTCAAAAGTTCTGCTTTCACCCGAACAAAAAAATAACTGAACCGCTGCTCATCAGTTTGGGTTTAATTTTTCTGAGATTGATATTTGGTTCTAATTTTTCTGACATTCAGAAAAAAGTATGTAATTTCCTAATAAATCCAAAAAATGTTTAGTCTGATATGATTTCAGACAGTATGAGAAAATGTTCCTTTTTAAAGTCTTTTTTTTTCTTTAGGCTTTTTCCTTTCAGGGGTGCCACAGTGAGTCCTCTGTCTCCATCTAACCCATCTTCTTCTCTCACACCAAGTTCATTCGTGTCCTCTTTTATTCCGTCATACATCTCCTCTTTGGTCTTCCTTTAGCAGCCTCCTGCCCAGCAGCCTAAACATCCTTTTACTGATGTACTCATCCCTCTGTACAAGTACAATCCATTTCTCTCTGGGTTTATTGCCAAAATAACTAACATGAGCTGTCCCTCTGATGTAGTCATTCTTGATCCTATCCGTCCTCGTCACTCCCAAAGAACACCTCAACATGTTCAACTCTGCTACCTCCAGCTCTGCCTCCCCCTCAGTGCTATGTAACTAAACCATCCAACACCGCCGGTCTCACCACCGTCTTGTACACCTTTCCTTTCATTCTCGCTGATATTGTTTTATTACACAGCACGACTGACGCTTTTCTTTTTACAACCTACTTGGACATGTTTCTTCACCACTTTTCCACGTGCTCTGTAGCTCTGGACTATTGATTCTAGGTACTTGAAATCTCCCACTTTTTTTTATCTTTTTTTTTTATCTCTGCTCAGTGTAACCTGACGGCTTTAATTGGGTCCCTCTTATTTACACACATATTCTGTCTTGCTACAGCTAACCTTGATTAATTTTTTTCTTTGCAGGGCAAACCTCCACCTCTCTAGAATTTCCTCCACATGTTACCTGCTCTCAGTCTAGCTTCCACTAATCTTTGCAATAACTTAATTGTATGAATCATCAACTTTCTTCTATTGTAACTGCCACAACTCTGTCGGTCACCAGCACCAGTGGTGATCATTGTTAACCCGAGTTAACAATGATCCGGTATGAAGGTCATGCTATTGATTTGCGTGGTAAATTAGGCAGACTTTTATGCTGTAGGCTGCTCCATTTATACTTTTCAAAAAGATTCCTACTTTATCATATACTGAAAACAAGTTTTTACAACGTACACCACTCAATGGGTCGATATTAGATTTTTTTTCTTGTCTAATCTTTCCATGATGGGTAAAACCCATAATGGAAATCTGCAACTCAATTTGTTTGTATCGAAATTTTTATTTAAATTCTAGTACGCATAAAAATTCAGTAATTTTTAAAGTACACAGAAAAATAGATTTCAAGTACACAGAAAAATGTTTGAGTCTCTATTAGAAACAAAACTTTCATCAGGGGCGCAGACCTTCACATGCATTTTTTAACACAAAAATAAACAAGTAACCCAGGATTCCTATACAACGCTGCTTGCCTTCTGACTTGCCAGTCTCTTGGTGCGTTAGTCTGCAAGGTTAGGTGGTTAGTTTGTAGCCATGTGTATCTGTTAATGAACCGTATACATCCTAGCATAAAACCTCTCCAAGGTAGGTCAAATTTTCTACATAAGATTTTCAACACATGACCCTTTAAGACCTTTACTGGATCACGTAGCTTTAGCCATGCACTTGTAGACCACTCCCTTGGCTTTAATCCAAAAATTTGATACAAAATATTGAGTCGCGGATTTCAATGATGGGTTCCCACCAGGGTTTTGACTAGAAGCAAAAACTGAAGCATCAATGCGGTAAAACAATATTGATTTATTGAGTGGTTTGCAATGTACAATTTGTTTTCCACATACCATATATGATAAAGCAGGAATCATTTAAAAAAAGACTTAATGTTTCAACGAGTATGGTAAATTACTTGTACTTGTATAGCGCTTTAACTAGTTTGATGACCTCCAAAGCACTTCGCATTACAATTTTAGTAATTCACACATTCACACCCTGACGGTGGTGAGCTGTGTTAGTAGCTACAGCTGCCCTGGGGCAGACGGACACAGGCGAGGCTGCCATACACCGGTGCCACCAGGCCATCTGGCCAACGCCAGCAGGCAATGCGGGTGAAGTGTATTGCCCAAGGACACAACGACGGAGACAGTCGGAGCAGGGAATTGAACTGGCAACCCACCAATTGCAGGATGAACTCCTTAACCTAAAATTAGTTTTATCGGATAATGACATTTTTTGAAAATTAAAAATGTACAAGAAACTGAGATTAACTTTAGATTAATAGATATAAAACAACCCCGTTACAACAAAATTGGTAAAAACCCTCTTTTGCTTAAAGCTGGGCATATTTTCACCTCCGGAATATCGCCAAAATTAGAAACATTCTGTCCAGGAGTGATGCTGAAAAACTAGTCCATGCATTTGTTACTTCAAGGCTGGACTATTGTAATTCTTTACTATCAGGAAGTCCACAAAATGCAGCTCGAAGTCTTCAGCTGATTCAAAATGCTGCGGCAAGAGTTCTGATGAAAATCAACAAGAGGGATCATATTTCTCCAATTTTAGCTTCCCTTCATTGGCTTCCTGTTAAATCAAGAATAGAATTTAAAATTCTCCTTCTAACGTATAAAGCCCTTAATAATCAAGCTCCATCATATATCAGAGCTCTGATTACCCCGTATGTTCCTAACAGAGCACTTTGCTCTCAGACTGCAGGTCTGCTGGTGGTTCCTGGAGTCTCTAAAAGTAGAATGGGAGGCAGATCCTTTAGCTATCAGGCTCCTCTCCTGTGGAACCAACTCCCAGTTTTGGTCCGTGAGGCAGACACCCTGTCTATTTTTAAGACTAATGTTAAAACTTTCCTTTTTGACAAAGCTTATAGTTAGAGTGGCTTATACCCTGAGCTACCTCTATAGTTGTGCTGTGATAGGCCTAGGCTGCTGGAGGACATCAGGGTCTAATTTTCTCACTCTACTGATTTCTACTGTTCTTCAGTCTACTGTTCTCCAGTTTTGTATTGTATTACATTGAAATGACTGTCGTCATTTCAGCTTTTAACTTTTTGCTCTCTCTCTTTTTCTTCATAGTAGGTACACCTGGTCTGGCGTTCTGTTAACTGTGACATCATCCAGAGAAGACGGCTCACCCGCTACTACCATCTAATGTAGAACAGATTACTAGATCAATGTGTGCTTCTGTGCTTGTTTGTCTCTCTTGTTGTGTCTCTGCTCTGTCTTCTGTAACCCCCAGTCGGTCGAGGCAGATGACCGTTCATACTGAGCCTGGTTCTGCCAGAGGTTTTCCTTCCCGTTAATGGGGAGTTTTTCTTCCCACTGTCGCTTCATGCTTGCTCAGTATGAGGGATTGCAGCAAAGCCATGTACAATGCAGACGACTCTCCCTGTGGCTCTACGGTTCCCCAGGAGTGAATGCTGCTTGTCGGGACTTTGATGCAATCAACTGGTTTCCTTATATAGGACATTTTTGACCAATCTGTATAATCTGACCCAATCTGTATAATATGATTGAACTTAATTTCAAGTGCCTTGAAATGACATGTTTCATGATTTGGCGCTATATAAATAAAATTGAATTGAATATACTGTACAATTTCTTGCCTTTTTAGATCCAATTCTTCAGTTGTTTGAGAATTTTTTGGATCGGGCAGAGTTTCAGCTTCATCGCAAGTCCTGTATAGGGTAGTATACAGGGGGTAACGAGGGAAGATTAGTCTCTCACGACAACCGATCAGGAATCGTACAGTCGGATCAAACATGTTTGAAATTCAGCTGGCCCTCGTGAGTGATCGTAAGCGCATCCTGCTGTTGAAGTAGAGGGATAAGCATCTACGAGCTCATTTCCCCCAATCTCGTGCACAAGGGAATTCTTCTTCTGCTTTCCAGACGAAAACATAGGAGTGGGGAGACAAGCACGCCCACTCCAGCCTTACATTTACAAGGATAAACCAAATCCCGGGTCTTTAAATCCTGGGATTTTCAATGGAAAACTGGCTAAGGTCTCTTTTGTTTGCAGATTAAATAGCAAACCCTCAGATGGGTGTACATCCTCATCATTGGTCTGGTCATCATATTTCTCTCTGTTTAGCCTGGTAATACCAGCTGAAGCTAAAGAGGTCCGAAACAGTTAGCTGTTAACAAACTGAAAATATGCCAAGCGGCAATATCTGGCAGTCTATTTCAAGGGAACACTAACATTTCTCGCAATAACTTGCTTGAGTCATAAACTCCATTTAACTCTGCCGAGCCTGTAGACACCCGATTTATATTGCTGTTTGATATCTGTGATTTCAACATTTATTATTTTCTTTATGCTTTTTGATCATCTTAGTGCCACCTGTATCCTGGCCAGCACAATGGAATTCTGTTTGCTCATAGCCCTGGAGCCTTTCACTTATTTAGATAGAATTTGGGCTAATGTTGCAATACGCTTTAACAACATTTTCACACAACTTCACTTGAAATCCCCCTTGAGTCTTGTAAGAAAGCATGTTTCAGCAGAACAAAGGTTATGATAACATTGAGCTGTGTTTTTTGGAGCATTGCATCATATAATAATATAATAAAATAGAATACTATTCTATTTCAATTATTTGTCGCCATGTGGCAAAATCTTTCTTTAGGTACTCCGGTTCACATTGCAGTACACATTACACATAACGAATGCTAAAACTGACAAACGTTCAGAAAGTCACAAATAGTGGGAAATTTATGAAATATTTAAATGAGAGACAAGAGAAGCAACTATTTCTGTCCTCTAAGGAGGAGCAATTCATACAGTTTTAAACGTTGTCAATGTGTAGATTATGAGATTTTTCCTACCAAATAGAAGCATACACACAGCATGATGCTACCACCTCTATGCGTTATCGTGTAGAAGTGTTCCCAGAGTGATGTATAGAACTGGTTTTCCTCTGCAAACACAGTTTTGCATGAAGGTTACCTATACCCCCAGCATGGCTTGTGGCAAACTGCAAATTAACTTCTGGCATTTTTTTCTGTTACACTTCAATAAAGGACAGATGGAACGGTCAGAGGAGCTGTGAAGGATCAGTTTAAGGGATCCAAGGGTTGGTTCTCATGTGAACTTCAGGAACGAGCATGCATAGGACTGGATTCTGTTTACCTGGAAGAAGGACAACAATAAATAAGCAAGGATCATAAGATGAGCGAACAACATGCTTGGAAGAGACATGATTAACACTCAGTGATTTGGAACTGTCTGGCATCTGCCTCAGGCGTTCCACTCCTCTTTAAAGTGTAACTCACCCCACTGTAAAGCATAACCCCAACCCCAGACAAATTTTGAAAAATGCCGCCAAAATGGGCAGTGCCAAGAGGGGGCAGGGCTAAGTGTGGGGAATACAGAACATTCAAAGCAGTCGTGACAGACTATTATGACAATGTTCACAATGTTAATGTTAAGACATTTATTTACCATTTACGTCACTGTTCTGGCTCTCAATACATATCCATACAGACTTCTCTAAGCAGAAGCAATCATGAATCCATAAAAAAACATTGTTAACAGCTATGCTAATATCTCCTTACCTTTCCTCGAGTCATGATGCGCTCGGCTACCAATTTCGGCTCCCATTGCTCAACAACAAAGACGATGGTATCCACATTTGTTTTTCTGTAAACAGTGTGTTGGTGAAGATTCTCAGTCGTCCATGTCATGATCAGTCCAAAAAAGGTTAAAAAATAAAACAACCGGACTTCTATTCTGAAGCTGAATAATATGAATTGAGAATGCGATCTTGGATGGGAAGCGAAACGTCTTCAGCTTCAGAATAGAAGTCCAGTTGTTTCATTTTTAACCTTTTTTGGATTGATCTGTAAACAGTGCGTCCCTGTGTGAACCTAATCCCTTTAATTAGTAGTGTAACTAATCTTACTGGGTTTATTACCGGCACCGCATAAGGTGGAAGGAGACTGGACTCATAGCTGGGCTTTTGGGTTGCAGCATGACTCAGAGGGACTCTGTTTTTTCCATCACTGCTGTACAAAATATTTACTTTGTGGCTGCCCTATGGCAATCCTTGAGGGACATTTAACCAGTATGTATGAAATAGGAAAAACTTGTTTCAATACACAGCAATAATGAAACTGCTTTTTAATTATGCATTTTAGTTCAAAAATGGTGTACAATCTCTCTCTCTCTCTCTCTTTATATATGTATATATTAAATGTAATTAAATTCATGAAATCATGAAACGTGTCATCTCAAGCCAAAATCAAATTCAATCAGATTATACAGATTGGTCAAACAATTTGTATAACAACAATATTATATATATATATATATATATATATATATATATATATATATATATATATATATCCATCCATCCATTTTCCGAACAGCTTTATCCCTCATGGGGTCGCGGGGGGTGCTGGTGCCTATCTCCAGCGTTCACTGGGCGAGAGGCGGGGTTCACCTTGGACAGGTAGCCAGTCTGTCGCAGGGCAACACAGAGACAAACAGGACAAACAACCATTCACACACACACTCACACCTAAGGACAATTTGGAGAAGCCAAAAAACCTAACAGTCATGTTTTTGGTCTGTGGGAGGAAGCCGGAGTACCCGGAGAGAACCCACGCATGCACAGGGAGAACATGCAAACTCCATGCAGAAAGACCCAGGGGTGTACTTGAACCCAGGACCTTCTTGCTACCCACTGCGCCACTGTGCATTATTAATGGCGTTAATAATGGTATTAATGGTGTTAATGGCGTTAACGCAAACCCATTTTAACGCCGACAATTTTTTTGTCGCCGTTAACGCGCGTCGCGTCAAAACACAAACTGTTGCCTAATGTTTTTTCCCCCGCCGTGCTCTCCGGACTGTGTTTCTTTTACCCTCGGCGCTTTCCGTAGTTTCAAGAGTGCTAGAAAACTGTAGCAAAACACACCCGCCCCGAAGGGTTTCTTTTACCCTCGGACACATGCGACTTTGGGCTTCTTTTTTCTAAAAGTGCTTCTAAATTTCATGAGTCACGGGTTGCGTTTTTTTTTGGGCACGTTTCTGAAAGTGAAATCGCTTATTTGGGCTCTAAAATAAGTGACGAAATAGGGGTTATTAAAGGTATACTATGCAACCGGGGTTGGTTTTCCAGTGAGGCTCCCCCCAGAGGGCGAAAGTAAAAGTGCACTGTCGTAAAGATGCTCAGCTGTTCTGGTTTCCCCGTCAAGCCAGGCGCGGTTGTTTTGAGCTTAGCAGACAGGCGAACGCAACGAAAAGTGGAAAAAAACGGCAGTACAAACAATGAGGTATGAACATCAAGCTTCCCGCAGCGCTATCTTGGCGACTCGCCAAGCCGCGGCCGCCACCGCCTTGCCAGTTTTATTATTATTATTATTATTATTATTATTTTTTTATGTTGGCGAGACGCTACCGCCACCGCCTCGCCAAGCCGCAGCCGCCGCCGCCGCCGCAGCGGTAGCGTCTCGCCAACATAAAAAAAAAAAAAAAAAAATAATAATAATAATAAAACTCGATATGCTTGCATGTTTATTTGACGTTAACACGCGGTTCTTTGTTGTTGCTTTTGCGCATGCATATAGTGAATGGCAGGGCAAAAATACATGGAGTTCTCGCCGTAAAGCAAGACTTCTGTGTGTGCGGGCCGTGAGCTCTTGTAATTGCAAGTGCGGTATTTCCCCCACAGACCCCCAGGGCGGCCGAGAAAACCTTTGTTCGACCTGAAATGACTCATTTAATCATCCAAATCGGTATGGAGCACATTAATTAACTGAAAAATGTTGCATAGTATGCCTTTAAGAGACCTGCCTGCACTAGACACTTTGTATCCAGCTGAAATATCCCTCCGCCATAGGAGCCGACGGTAGTAAAGGCAGAGAGAGCAACTCTGCACGTATTTTCTGCAGTTTACGGTGCAATTACCGGTGATAACTGCTGAAAGTAGATTACTTGGTGCAGATCACCATTTTATCAGACATTGGTTCTGAAGATGAGTTTTTACACGTTGATAACATTGCAGAAATCCAACCCATAAACCATACTTTAATGCTTATTAATTTGTCGTCTCTGTATTTGACAAACCAAGGATGAATCACGTTGCCAAACGAAGGACCTGGAGTTATTAAACAGTTGCTAAACAGTCTCTTTCAGGGTATTAAGCTCCTGGCCCAGTTGCAAGCAAAGTGTAAGACTGGAATGACCTGGAGATTTAAAACCTTTTTCCAGGCTTAAACTGTATGAATATGGATATAAACAGCAAGCAAAAATATTGTTGTTGGTGTGAAAGCTCAGAATTAGATGTGTGAGAGAGAGAGAGAGTGAAGAAATAAACAAAACTTATGACTTTATTCAAATGTTCAATTTTTATTAATTTATATGTTTATGCATAATACCATGTCTAGCTTTGTTTAAGAGGCAAAAAAAATATATCGGCATGAAAACAGGTATTTATTTACACATTTGTTTACACATGGTGTAAACATCAGGGCGTCATGATTAGTCATTTAGTCATTATAGTCCAGAGTTTAACATTTGGCACCAGGATGTTTTCATTCCAATTCTGAAAAGTGCTTGAAAAATAACAAAATAAAAATATTTTTTGTACAAGCATGTATTTTATTAGTGTCATTTATTGCAAAATTGCACATTAAAATGCCCAAACAGGCTATTAAACTTTCAGAAATAAATAAAAGGATAAAATATGCGATTAATTGCGATTAATCTCGAGTTAACTATCGACATTATGCGATTAAAATTTTTAATCGTTTGACAGCACTAATATATATATATATATATATATATATATATATATATATATATATATATATATATATATATATATATATATACAGAGAGAGAGAGAGAGAGAGAGAGAGAGAGAGAGAGAGAGAGAGAGATAGATAGATAGATAGATTTATTGTAAACTTCATAATGGAATGGTAAAGGGGAAAGGGACCTCCAGAAACACTCACACTGTGGTCCAGGCTTCGGTGGCTTCCCGACTTGCACAGCTGTTTTTCTAAAAAGCAGCTAACTGGGCACAGTTGGATAGAATATTTTTGTCATAAGCTTATACTGCCATGTAAAAGTTAAAGTGTAAAAGTCCAGATATCCCCTCAAACATGCAGCGTTGTACATGTTCATCAAGTGTTGTGTGTGCATGCAGCACCTTTTGTCTGAAGACGTTTAACACAGACTGACAGCTGTTGTTACCGGTAAGCGGCTAGTGTTAGCTTCCTAAAATTTCCTTATTTATTATTAGTTTAGCAGTATAAGATAATAGTTTTGTTTGCAGAGTATAAGTTTGTGAAGCTAACTTTTTGGTTAGCTGTGCCCACCACTGACAAACTGATGCAATGAGTAACTTCTCATTTCTTAAGCAACCACGTCGAAAGACTTTCTGTGGTCATGGAAAGGATGTTAGTCTGTTTAAGAAGGATCAAGTCATTAGCATGCATCAAGCAGAGAAAATATCTAAGGAGAATAGTAGCAGAAACTAATAAAATTGGGTTGAGAACTGTCCAACACATTATAAAAAACTGGAAGGGTAGTGCGAAACCATCGTCTTTGAGGAATAAATGTGGTTGAGAAACAAATCCAGAACGATTGTGACTGGCAATGACCTAATCAATTGGCCAAATAAAATCGAAGCAAAATAACAGTAGAATTCAGGGATGTGTTTAATAATGAAAGTAAGAGAATTTCCACATACACAATATGAAGGAATCTCAAGGGATTGTGACTGAACAGCTGTGTAGCCATTAGAAAACCACTAATCAATAAGGCTAATCGAAAAAAGGCCAGCATTTGTTAGGGAGCATACAGACTCTGGAGGACTGTCATGTGGGTTTATTAGTGCCCTATAGGATTATTCATGCACTGTTACTAGTAGTAATTACTACTCCTGTAGTAATTGTGAAGGCCAGCAATTCCTCTGAAGGTTCACAGCTATTCCGTGGTCGCTATTTTGTGGTTAACAACTTCCACTATAAACGATAGTTAGCATCTGCAAAACCAAAGGGCTATTTCACAAGTTTTTAGAAATCTGTACTGCAGTTGTTCATTTTAAGTACAGACTCTAAAATGCCGTTCTCTACACCAACTTATCAATGCAAGTTGCAGGAGGGTTGGTACCTAGCTCCAGCAATCATTGGACCAGAGGCAGGGCACAGCCTGGACAGCTTGCCAATCTATTGCAGCCAACACAGAGACACACAGGACACACAGGCACACTTACCCACACATGCTCAGACATAAGGGCGATTTAAAGAGACATATGAGCATAAAATGTATATTTTTGAATTGTTCAAGGAAAAAATTAGTACCGGACAAAAACACGCATGCATGGTGTGTATATGCAAACAGAGACCCTGGGGGCAGAGCTAAGATCTCAGGCTTGGATTTGATCTCGTGAAATGTAAGCTGCAAGGCAACAGTTCTACCAACTACACCACCATGCAGTGATCATTTAAATCCTAGATTTATAGAATCTAAATCTATTTGTAAAATTACAAGAATGGTATATAAAGCAGGAAAGCATTCACCCATGCATGGTTACGGACATCACATAGTAAATAAAGTAATATTTACTCTCTCACAGGTCTTCTAGGCCCCTGCTATTTTCATGCCCAGTCCCTGGTTAGGGTTTTCTGAAAAAAAAAAAAAAAAAGCCATTAAAAAAAAAATCCAATAAAAAGACTATGGCTGTATTAAACAAACAATAAAAATGTCAAAATCTCTGACACAAATTATTTGTAACTAAGTGTTAAAGAAAAGCAATGATTTTCAAGAAAAATATTTTTAAACACATTTTTTATTAACACATGCAGCTTAAGCGAAAATTCAGACTGAAGAAACTCTATTGCCTACCTCCATCAATCAAAGACTCATCCGCCTCCTCCTCGAAGCCAATCAGCATCCTGGGTTCATCTTAAAAAGAACTCCACATCCTCATCTCAGCCTTCTCCTCAGCGAGCAAGCAGTGGCTGCGCCGTGTCCGGTTTGGACTCTGTTGACCGGTTTCAACCCACCTCCATCCCCTTCTCCACCATCGTAGCAAGCTTCGCCTGGCTTTCCTACGGTCCTCCTACAACCTCGTCCCTATCAAAGTGTAATTCCTCCTGGACTCTTATGGAATTCCCTGTCACTCCTTAAAACGGTCCGGCAGAAGACCGCCATGCTGAGCCTGGTTCTGCCAGAGGTTTCTTCCCAAAGGGGAGTTTTTCCTCTCCACAGTCGCTTCATGCTTGCTCATCATGGACAGTTCATGCAAACCTGTGTTTATCAAGTTGGACATCTAGCTCAAACAATTCAGCATATGGACTGAACAAACTTTATGTATCTCCACTCCACCACCAGTTTCAGACCTGGGGGGAAATATCCCTATTCTCATACGCCTGCTTATGCATATTGAAGTATAATTCAGCGTGAATTTTTCCTGCCGAGGTCCGAGTGCCAAACTCTTAAAATATTGTATCAATAAAATTCTTCTAATGGCCTTTTCTTTCTGTGTGAGTTTTTCAGATTGAATTGGGCTGAGGCACACCTCTGCCTCTTTTTTTCTCTCATGAACCATGAGCTGCTGCTTCTTTAAAGTCTCATGTTGAAAATGGAAGGGCATGTGTTTTTAAGGAAGGCCACAATAGCTTTCACCTTCACCCTCAGTATGATCACATAATGCAGAGTAGCAGCATACAAACAGGCTGAGGGCTGAATGAGCTGCCATGGAAACGTTTACAAGTCCCATCCTGAAGAATGAAAACACAAGTGAGTGCAGCCCTTATCTGACAAAAGAGTAAACTTTAGACAGTCTTGTTGCAGCTTGCCAGTGTGGTCTTTCAGCCACAAATAGAGCACAGCAGATAATATCTTTCTAGAATGGATCATTATGCTTAGAGCCCAGAAAAATGCAAGCTAAAAGGAGGTATTTTCAAGAAAAACACATTGCTCATATGCTTATAAAACTGATGGTAATTGTTGTTTAGGGAGTGTGAATATACATGATTCACACTGAAGTTCCCAGCAGGAGATCAGAATGTAATGCTTAATAAGACAGATCATGGTTGCTCACAGGGCAGGGCAGGTGAGGCGAACAACTCATACACAAATGTCAATCAGTGTCTGGAAACAGAAGCCCCAGTAATCATTAGAGAAGTTGTCCATAAAGGCAGAGACACTTAAAAAAAAATAGAATGACACTATCAGCCCTAGTCTTTGAGTGTGACCTACAATATGTGCCACTCAAGGAATGTGGATTTGCAATTGCTGGTCAGTTATTGCAAGCTTGAAGTTTCCAAAGTGTAGGTAAAGGTTTAAATAGAACACATTCAAATAGGCTGAATGTATCTTAAAGTATCCTTCCTAGAACAACTTAATTTGTTCCTCAGCCTTCCAGGTGACTTGATCTGCTATTGGACAGAGCAAACAAGGAAGAAACTCAGTTTGAACTCTGCCTGGTACTATTATCACCTCTAAACTTCAGAGAAGGTTTGATCACTTAACAGCTCACTGATGGGTAAATCATGCTCCCCACCTCCACACATACCAACTGGGAAGTCAAGCCTACAAACACCTCCACTTCTCTCTCTCTCTCTCTCTGTAGAGGCAACTGTTGAAACAAGTCCAAATGAAATCAATATTCACCTAAAAAACTGCATAGAAAAAAAAACTATGCTTATAAAGCAATAAGTTTAGATATCAGTTTCTTATTGACATTGAAATGAAACAAGCTTCATAGTTTCATATCAAGTTACAGTCCCAGTACATGGAAGCTCGTGTAAGGAATCATAACAGCAAAGATGAACAAGTGCATTAGTAAAGGCATAAGCGCGGTGGAGCTAGGTAGTAACTGCAGTAGCAATGGCTACTGGTTGACAAAGACCGCAATACCAGAAATCCAAACCTCTGCACCACTTGGACTAACAGCAACAAAATCTAGGACTCAGTGTCATACACATGGATCCTGGACTAGTTAGCATCAACATTTACAGCCTTCATAGAGGAATCAGTGGGAATGTGGAAGGAAACTCTGGAGGCCAGTTGAAATCCAATTGCTCCAGTCACCACCTAATGTGGGATACACTGTGTTTCCACTATTGTTTCGTATAGGTCGGAATTTCCTTAGCCAGATCATCACAAAGAGTAGTGAGGGATATAGGCTTAGAAATGAAGCCAACATCAGCCATCTTTTCTACATGGATGATATTTTACATTCTAATAATTCAACAAATTAGGAAATACAGCAAGGGATGTCATTCAGATTAGAAAAGTGTGGCCTAATGGTTTCCAACAGAGCAAAGATGATGGTAACTGAAGAGATCAAACTACCAGAAATTAACATTGCAGATGTCCAAGATATAAATACCTTGGCATCCACAAACAAGTGCCTACAGCAAGTGAAGTTAGTCTTGAAAAGCCAGCTGAATGTGAGATCAAACTTCAAGCCATCAACACATATGCCTCATCATATAGCCTGATTGTATAATGACCTGGCCAAAACAGGATAGAACTAACTGATATCAAGTCAAGAAAGCTTCTCAAAATGCATGTAAATGGTTGATTGGTGTATTTGTATGGCACTTTAACTAGTCTGACAACCCCAAAGCGCTTTACATTACAGTCAGTCATTTACTCACTCACACACTCATTCACACCTTCACGGTGGTGAACTATGTCAGAAGCCACAGCTGCCCTGGGGCAGACTGACAGAGGCGAGGCTGCCATATGTCTGACCACCACCTACAGGTTAGTCAGAGCGGGGGATCGCACTGACTGGCTTTTCCATGCCCTAACACGTTGCAGGATTATGTGATCTAGGCCTAGCCAAGCCATTTGCAGTGTTCTCCCGAACAAAAACATAAACCTATACATTCCACCTAACGTTAACCAGCTCAGTGGATTCACCGTGTTGGTTCTCCGAGTTATCCCTGCCAGAATCTGGGAAACCCAATGTCGGGAGCGCACATGCAGCAGGGAGATTAATCCAGTCCGCTCTGTCTCATTTTCAACCATCTACACATGAAAATATAGATGTTTTACTTTTTGTTAGCGGAGAGAAAAAAAGAGGGTTGTTGCATTATCATTCAGTTAATTGGGTTGAAACGGAAGATTTCACACATCGGCCCGGGGTTGTTTGAACAGGTGGAGGACGTTTGGCTAATGGATAATCACATCTGTTTAAACTCGATTGATCTGTCAATAACCCGTTCTCAGAAATAAATGGCTCTATGGGAAGTTGAAGATGTCTCACGAAAATAATATCTACTTTGTGTTATTAGATTGTCGAGAGTCTGTCAGCTGAAACCAAAAATTCCCCATCCTGAGTCCGTCACAGCTGTCTGCTTGTTCATGTATTTTTTGTTACTAGATAGACCCACATGAATGGATCATATAAAACTGATACTTTGTGATACAAAAAAAAAACAAAAACACTGAATAAAGTTACAGCTGAACTGTAAAGCCCTCCCACTTACAAGCTCTTATGAAACAATGGCATTTCTCTCCATTCTTTCGGGGGTTTAGTAAAGGGAATGAAAAATTAACTCCTTTCATATGGTCATGATAGCCATATCGAGAGTCACTCCAATAGAAACCGAAGCGGCACTGTTTAGTGTTGTTACCATAATATTTGCTGACGCAATATTCGGGACAGAGCTGTCTGCTTCACCACTCTACACAACTTGTCCGACCACAAGTTGCCTTGACGCAGTGTGGCATTAATTGAAGAAATAGAGAGAAACAGTAGGATAAAAATGTAGATCAGGCTCTGGCATGTCTATCTGTCTGTCTGTCTGTCTGTCAGACAGACTTTCCATTGTACTGATTCTGCAAATCATGATTTTTGTTTTTTTTCCCCCTCGCTCTACTGTCGGCTGGCTGGCTGGCTGGCCCCACCTAAGGCCAGCCAGCAGTGACTGGCTGGCCACACCCATGGCCAATCACTGACTAACAGTCAGCTGACGCAAGAACTCTACTCTACTCAATAAAACAGGACCATATTCAGAGAGGGAACAAAAAAAATCCAGCCGGGTAGGGTAAAAAGGCCTGTAGAAAAAGCTTCTAACCATGCGTTGTGGAGTAGAGTACGGCCCATTGGAGTCCATGTGTCATACTCTGTGGTCTAGGTGCAGGCCTGTTTTTTCCTTCTCTTCCTCTGCAGGGCTGGACGGGCAGGTGTGAGACATCACAGCTGATTACCACCCTTTATAAGGAGCTGGAACCAGGAGGAGGGCGTCAGTTCGTTTGCGCTCTTGCGTGGTACAGACCTAACCTTGTTTACTCTCGTTATTTCCTGAAAGCTTTTACTAACCTTGTTACTGTTGCCTCTTTGTCTTAGAAACCCGTTCATCTGTTCTCTGCCTGGATACCTCGTTCACACTACCAGAAGTCATCCTGGACCAGTCCACAAGAACCAAGCTGAACCTTCAGAACCCTGTGTGCCCTCCTGCCTGCGCTCACCTGCCTGTCCACCCTCCAGTCAGTCACAACACCGAGAAGGAACCAGGACTTGCACCGACAACCTAGACGTCTGCGCAGCACCTCCCCTCTGCACCAAACCCAAGCTACCGCCTAAGTGAGTTCCCGACCAAGTCTCCTCTTCACAATAACCAAGCTCAAGTTGTTCACCACCTTCTCCATCTTTCCGGCAGAACCCGTGAGACCTTCAACCCGCAGAAAGAACCGTCCTTTTCCAACCATACAATAAACCTTTTAAAATCTACTTATTTGTCAGTCATTGCGTTCTTCAGAGTCACATTTACATAAATATGACACCATGGGAAAGATCGCAAGATGCAGGCTGTGCAAGAAGTTAATAAAAAAGATAATAGATGGGTGTATGGTACCTTTCACTAAAGTAACAGAAAAAAACATACACAGCCAGCCATATAATATTCTACTTAGAAAAAATACACATAGAACATGTTAAATATTTTATTATACACATGTCATAAGATGCATTAATAGGTATTACTTAAAGATGATTCCCAATGACAAAAATAGAGGCAAGCTTCATTATATTGCTGACTGTAATTATGCACTTGGCCAGTAGGTGGTTTCGTGTTCGAATGAAGCCTCGTGAACTGAACCCTTTCCTGAAGCAATTGGCTGAAGTGGTTCAATGCCTCATGAGGCTTCATCTCATCACTAATTTGAATCCACAATTGTGCACATTATTTCCTACCAGTGGTGTATTTTGTTGCAGCTTGGAGCTCGAGTTCTTTGTTGGCTGTGCAATCCTTCTATGAAGCCCAGGTGAGCAGGGTTATCTCTAGATAAAGTGTTTTGCTTTAGAAGGAAAATAGTTAAGGAGCGGTTGATACTATGTCTAAAGTACTCCAGGCGGGTGGGCATTGGAAACTGTCAAACTTTAACTTGATACCTCCCACTTGAGCTCCTGGTTTTTTAACTCAGGGAGGTCACGCTTCCCCTTTTCCATTCCCAAGACCCACCATTGCAGGCTATATTGCTCTTCTATCAGTAAAAGCACAATAATACACCTGATGTCTCTGTGAAGTATTGTAGAAGGTATCTTTGGTGAAAGTGTTTCCACCCTTTTCTTTGTTTGTCTTCCAGGCTTCCCAGTAGGCAGAGGATAACTTGGATAGGTTTTTACATTTACATCTCTCAGGATGTACCTTTTTGTCACTGTTCTCACTGGCCACTCTACCAAGTTTGTATTGTCTTCTTAAGGTATTGCCACTTCCTTCTGATGAACAAATTTGGTCCAGCCAGCTGATTCAACTTTTTCCAAAATTTGATCACTTCTGTTTGAATAACTCTTAGTCTGTTGAAGGAATATCTTTCAAAGTCAAAACTGCAGTTGTCCCCTCTCGAGCGAGCTCTTCCAAGCAGTCGAGTGCATCTATAGGTCTTTCATTAGCCAGGTTAGCTACCATGAAAAGGACTGTTTGAAATTCTCCCCATGTAAAAATTCTATCTGCTACTAGGTTGTGTAGTGCGTGTTTGACAATTTTTACAGTCGCTTCTGCTGCTCCATACCTGTGGGGGGAGTCTGCTGGGTGTATCTTCTAGATCCACTCTTTCCCATGTTTTGTGGTTTTGGTCTGGTTTTATGCCTTGTCTAGTTTGTCCAAAAACAAGTAAAGACCAGTAAGAGCAGATTTAGCTCCAATAAAAAAAATTTCAACATCTGACTCAACTTTTTTGGATGTCCTCTTAAGGCTGTGAATTTTTGGTAAGCCAGTATCAATCTTCACTTGATTGATGACTTGCAAAAGTCGTGTGTATCACCCGGGATGACATACAGCAGAAGATGATGTCCCACACTTTGAGTCCTACTATCTTACGAGTCTCATGTCTTACTTCATAGGGCCCAAGCAGATCCATGGCTGTATATTCAAATGGCCTTGTTGGATGTGTTCACTCAGGTGGAAGATTACCTATAATCTGTTGATATTTTCTTGCTCACTTTTTTTGGCATATCACTGTCAGGGTTCAGTTTTGATTCAGGTTTTATTTACTATTTTTCAGTTCTTCCTTCTGTCTGGGTTTAGTTAGGTTCTGGCTTTGTTATGGTTAGTTCTGTTTCCTCCTACCACTCCCACTCAGCCTTCCCTTCGCTTCCTCTGTACTCAGTCACACCTGTTAGCCATTTTCTAATCAATCAGTCAGTCTCTTTCCACCTGTTAGTCCCCCTACTTAAACCTCCCTCTGTGCTCATTTCTTTGCTGGTCCGTTGTCGTTCAATACCCACCCTATGCCTGTCTGTTTTTTGTCTCCTGCATAACTGGTACCCTGCCACCTCTGCTTCTCCTCAAGGTTAGTCCTGCTAGCTGTCTCTGAGAGGCTGTTATCTCTGCTAGCCGTTTCTGAGAAGCTGTTGACTCTGCACGCCGTCTCTGAGAAGCTGTGGACACTGCTAGCCATCTCTGAGAAGCTGTGGACACTGTACCCGTCTCCGAAGAGCTGTGGGCTCTGCTAGTCATCTCTGTGAAGCTGTGGACTCTGCTATCCGTCCATGAGAAGCTGTGTACTCTCTCACCTGCTAGTCAACTCCTGCATCCTTCACCTCTGCCTGTTAACAAACTCGGGTTCCACTTGCCATCATCATCCACTTCTTTCAATAAACTCTCTTAAACTCAACTCTCTGTGTGCGTGCTGTATCCGGATTCATCCATGACAAAATCATGACAATCACACAACTGTTTCTTGCCAGTTTTCTGCCTCTTACTATCCATGCTCTTGTTCTCATCTGCAAGTGTTCCAGCAATATCTTCATGATTTGCTTCATGAGCTTCATGGGCAAGCAGTGTGGATACCCACGAGCCCTAGGGTAAGATGGGAACTGCCTTTTTGTCCTCATCAAAGCCCTGAACACATCCCCCCACACACATTAAGTCCGGAGTCGTTTTTCTTAAACACGACTAGTCTGTTCAGGGTGATGTCATTGAATTAAGCATTCTCTTGAGCTCCCAGGAAAATATCTCTCAGTGCATCTTCACACTGTCCAACACTTAGCCAAACTTGACCAGCTGATTGTTTAGTATTTTGTTCTAGAGACTTTTATTTCAATTTTGCTTTTACTAGCATTCAGGTTTCTAAGTGTGAGCTTCCATCTTTCAACAGCTCTTCCTCACCCATGTAACGACTCTGACTAGCTTAGTTAGACTGCTGTATCTTCTCTCTTGAATTAGTTGCTTAGCAATCACTAAGTTCAGTTCAATTCAATTAGATTTTTTTATGTAGCGCCAATTCATGAAACATGTCATCTTAAGGCACTTTCCAAAGTCAAATTCAATCAAGTCTGGAGCTTTGCCATGCATTCTTTTGCACATAGAGCAATGTCTTTGGCAGATTTTACTGGCCATTGTTCAGTATGTCGCAACCAAAAATTGGGGTCCATTTTGCCACTTTGACTCCTCTTGAAGATACTCTGGAGATGCTCCTTTTGTTATACCATCTACAATGTTTACGTCTCCTGGTATCCACCACCTATCTAGGACATGTCCAGCTTTCTGTATTTCACCTACTCTGTTTGCAAAGAAAGTCTGGTACCCATAACCGTCTTGTTGAATGGCACCGAGGTTAGTCTGACTGTCTAGTAGGTAGTACAATCTTTCAGTGTTGATCCTGCTTTGCCTTTCAATATACTCCCTGAGACGAGTTGTGAATACTGCACCACAGCTTTCACTGGTTCTCCCTTCTGATCAAGTGGTGTGAGCTTTGCTCTGGATTCAACAAGTCTTACTTGGATTCCTTGCTGTTTCCCTTTGGAAGTACACTACTGTACCAGAGCTTTTGTCACTTCCATCAGAAAATGTGATTCCCAGGGGTTTCCCAATCCAGCCACGTGCAATCAGGCTTCTATTAAATGCGATTTGGCCAAGGTGCACATATTCCTAGAATAGCCCAATTTCCTCATCTTTAAGGGTATCAGAAAGTGGTTGCTCCCAAGTGTCACCTGTTTTACCCCCCACCTCTGGCTTCTTGAAAAGCCTTTCGCACCAGAATAGATCCTTTTCGTTTGACAGGCATGACTAAACCAATGGGATCATATAGGCTGGCTACTTGGCTAAGCAATTCTCTACTTGTGAGAGGAGTAGGAGTATTTGTTCTTACTTCCTCTTCATGCAAGATCTCCTCTTGTGTTTTCAGAAACCTGAGAAGACTGTCGAAATGGTTGTCTGATGTAACGCCATTAGCAGGATTAACCATAAAACAAGCCAGTCCCTCTTTATGACATCAGGTAGCTTGCTCTCAATAGATTTAGTGTTCAGGGGTTCTTAATAGTTCCAAGGATGGGTATCATTGGATTGGAATTCAAAGCATTTTTTTCAAACTTAAAACATCTTCTGGGGGACTGATATGAAAAAAATATCTGATTAGCTGGTAGCCTTCCACCATGCTGAAAATTTATCGACTTTTCCACAAATTCTTACAATATAACATCTGTCTACTGTAGGTAATAAAACTTGAACTGATAATAACTTCCCAGGACCTTATTGCAGAAAACACAATCTACTCATTTAAGCAGTACATAAAACTTTAATATCTCCACAAGGAATCTGAGATAATTCAGGAGAACAAAGAAGGAAACAATAAAGTTAATAACCATCCCTATCGACTCTGAAACCCATGATGTTTTGAAACTGTAACTTTCTACCCTAAGGTGGGTTCAAATCTAAAGCATGGCCACCAAGTGACACAATGACAGGTGTGTGGGTTGGAGCAGGTGGGAAAGAGCTGCTGCTGATAAAGCCAGTAAATCTTAATGGCTCCAACATTATCAGACACACACACACCTTTGGGCTAGAGCAGCTGCACCTCCTGTTGCTGTTCCAACACTGATTTCAGGTCAGAGGAACTGAAGCCTGGCACCTGCTCACCTGCAACGTCCCCGGGACTGGCCTATGTGCATGTTTGCAGGCTGTGAGTGTCTGTGGTTGGGGATGGGTGTGGCCTGCTTGGAGCAGCAGTGTCAGGTGAGGGAGGATATCAGAAGGAATGTGGGAGTATGTGTATGAACATTTTCGCTACATTACTGATCATCTGGGGTTTAAATATGTCAGGCTTTTGTCATTATATAAGACTTTATAGTGCTTCTAAAACCACAAGTCACACATTTATGACAACATACCCAACTTAGAAGAGGTGCATAAATCCGGTATCATAAAGTAAAAACCCTCCCTGATTTTCCTTCATCCAGTTTTCCAGACTCCAACAAAATATCTACTTATCACCAAAAAATGGCTGGATGTTTGGAGTTTTTTTTTTAAGCTTGGAGTCTTTCTATAAGCAGTAGAGACCCAAACTGAAGTTAGAAAAAGTGCAATAAGCAAATTTTTAATAATTCGTCTCCCACAGAAAAATCTGTGTATATATACAGTATTAAGAACACATGGGTGAATTAGTGCAAATATGTTTCTATTCCAACTGGTATTCTATTTCTATGCGGACTCACAAACACTATGTATGTATGTATGTATGTATGTATGTATGTATGTATGTATGCAATCTAGACCAAATGTCCCGACTGGGGGACAATACAATTACTCACAATCACTATGGAACAAAACCAAACTAAAAAGGATCCCTTTATTATCATGTCTGTGTTATAATGGATGTTTCCATTTCAGTGATGACACCACATTTGATTTGCTTCAACCACCAGGCATCTTTAGTTGAGTATCTGTCAAGCAGATGCTGGTTAGTGGAGGCTCAATATTTTGATTTTAACACCAAGGCCAAAATATCTTATATAGCAACATATTGGCCTTGAATCCTGCAATAAGTTCTATAGAAACATCTTTCTGCTCCATTGGGTGGGACTCCCCCTGCCACACAAGGAAAAAATAATAATAAAGTAATCACACACACACACACGCACACACACACACACACACACACACACACACACACACACACACACACACACACACACACACACACACACACACACACACACACACAACCCCTAAAAGATAGACAGGAGGAGATGTCCCCAGTTCTAGTCCACTAAATGCTAGTGGATATTAGTTGGAGATGAGTGGATAATAGTGGACCAGAAAAGACAAACATTAACGTTTGTCATAACCATAAAACACAACCCAAAACACATTGGCATAGTTTTGTTTCAGAAAATTGCTAGCAGGTAGCTTAGCCTGTTAGCTTCATATTAGAAGTAAACAATCAGAAAAAGTTCCATCACTAACTTTCGCTGATCTCTCAGGCAAACCTCAATTTGGGCAACTGGATGCCCTCCATTCTGGTGACGGCTCGCATCTAGCTCCGTTGAGTTGTTGCAGGGGTTATAGCAAGCGGCTGCTCCCACACTTTTTTGTGCCGCTCAAGGGTGCTTCTCCACAGCTTCTCTGGTCTGGCTGTTCTCGGTGCTGTGCAGGCCTATGACAGCTGCAACATGATGCTGCTCTCGGCAGCGGCAAAAGAGCGTTGCAATGACTCTGGTGTGACATTTTCTGGAGGGTTCCACGGAAAACAGGTTCATTTGAATCTGGGGGACAGTTTTGTATAAGCCAGGAGATGCCCTGGTGAAGTTCCTGCAGTCACATATTTCTCATAGCTATCAGATTGCAATCTGATGCTGATATTCCTCATGACTGAGGCACCACACTGTATTCAAATTTGGCCTTGAATCCTCCTGCAATACTATAGTTTTGATAAATATTTTATGTCTATGGTTGTTGTCAGCACAAGTGTCTTATATTGAACAAAAATTACATTTCTATGAGAAAAAATTATAACATTTTTCTTTACAGGTCCATTGTTGTGCAGCCTTTTTCTCATTGGGCTGGATATATTGGTACAGTATGAAGCATTTAAAAGTAAAAGGATCGTTTTTTGTTTTTTTTAACGGAACATTGAAACCATTATTGTTTAACTTATAACATCCTAGGCCAGCACAGTGAACCAGTATTCCTGTACTCTGATAATTTCAATCTGAAAAACTCACACAGAAAGAAAAGGCAATTAGAAGAATTTTATTGATACAATATTTTAAGAGTTTGGCGCTCAGACCTCGGCAGGAAAAATTCACGCTGAATTATACTTCAATATGCATAAGCAGGCGTATGAGAATAGGGATATTTCCCCCCGGGTCTGAAACTGGTGGTGGAGTGGAAATAAACAAAGTTTGTTCAGTCCATATGATGATCTGTTTGAGCTTGATGTCCAACTTGATAAACACAGGTTTGCATAAACTGTCCATGATGAGCAAGCATGAAGCGACTGTGGAGAGGAAAAACTCCCCTTTGGGAAGAAACCTCTGGCAGAACCAGGCTCAACATGGCGGTCTTCTGCCGGACCGTTTTAAGGAGTGACTGAGAATTCCATAAGAGTCCAGGAGGAATTACACTCTGATAGGGACAAGGTTGAAGGAGGACCATAGGAAAGCCAGGCGGAGCTTGGTACGATGGTGGAGAAGGGGATGGAGGTGGGTTGAATCCAGTCATCAGAGTCCAAACCGGACGCGGCACGCCACCGCTTGCTCGCTGAGCAGAAGGCTGAGACGAGGATGTGGAGTTCTTTTAAGATGAACCCAGGATGCTGATTGGCTTCGAGGAGGAGCAGTTCAAAACTGATTGGCTTGTGTCGGAGGCGGATGAGTCTCTGATTGATGGAGGTTGGCAATAGAGTTTCTTCAGTCTGAATTTTCGCTTAAGCTGCATATCATCTATAAGCATTCTTCTCCATAACACAAAAACGTTTCGAGTTGAGTTGGGAGTAGGTGCTGTGACAACCCACAAAAAAAACTTAATACAAAACTATACTGAAATAAATATTGGAAACATTGTGAAGCTCTGACTGGTTGCTTTTTTGTCATACTCTGTATTATATAATAAAAATATAAATCAAAAGTCTTGTCCTGTGTACCTTTGTTGTCCCTCATTCTGATAGACCGATCAGTGCTGTGAAAATAAAGCAGATAAAATGATGCACCACAATCAGCAGATTCCAACTTAAGTTACAGTGACCATATTTTTATTTGGAAAAAAGGGGACACTTGACCCAGAAGTTCTATTAAATCTTATTCATATAGCTCCAATTCACATGGCATATTATCTCAAGGCACTTTATAAAGTCAAATGCCAGGGACTTTAAAGTCTCTGGAATTAAATGGTGATAGAATTAAGCAAGAATCAACCATCTTTATTTTCATCATGTGCTACTGTGGTGCAGGGATTGTGCAAACTGCTGCTAGGGGGTGCGCAAGATGAAAAATTTAATGGCGGTCTGACAGTGTTTTTTCCCACACCATAAAGATGTGTAAATAAACATTTCCTTTGTAAAAATTTAAATCAAAAACTGTAAATTTAATAAGAATATAAAAATGTTTTCACACAAAAATGTATGTTTTTAGAGATGAAGTCTTCTTCTACGCTTCATTTTAAGATGAAATGTTGAAGAAGTTATCTTCTTCTACACATTGTGCTGTATATGTGCACCTAGCTTGTGGCCTCTACTTCATTCATTCATGCAAATATGCTCAATCGCCTGAAATCAGGGAAACTGTCAGGTGATGAAGTAGTAGGACCAAAAGAGAGTGAGGAAGTAGTAGAACCAAAAGAGAGTGAGGAATCAGAGGCAACAGAGGAGAGAATTACAGAGAAGAAAATCAGAAAATATTTTTATCTCTCTCCTCACTTCACGTCGTTTAAAGTTTTATATACAAGATTAAATTGAGTGACTTGGTCTCTCTATCGATCTCGCAGCACCTATTAACAGCATTGCTCATGGTGCCGTGACTGAACCGCTACCAGCATGTCATGACCACACCGCTGCTGCTGGTGGGAAAATTGATGGAAGACGTGGTTTATTGACTATGCTCACACACTGCGCTGTAGTACTTTTCATTGGATAATGTGATTCAGACAGGTGCAGTTCATTTTAAAGATGAGGTTTTAGCGCGTCTTCAGACTGGAACAGGGAAACCGGCAACCGAAGGAGGGGGCTGCGGGGAGCTGAGGTGTGAGCCATGGGCGTGTTTATGACAGCCAAATAAAATAACCATTTTATTTATCTGATAAATAACAGCTTTATTATATCTGTTAATGTTACTCTATGCCGCTCTGCCAAAGTGTTCTCTCTCTCTCTCTCTCTCTCTCTCTCTCTCTCTCTCTCTCTCTCTCTCTCTCTCTCTCTCTCTCATATCCCTCGAACACAGTCTGTGAGTCAGACTCAGATTTGGAAGCTGGTATATGAAATAAACACAGTGAGAACACACACAGGTAGACCATCAGAGTTTAGTCCGCGACTCCACCTAGATGGTCTCTGCTTTATAGACGTTTCAGTTTGTCTTTGGAGGTTTGACCGATCTGAGCGTCTCTTTCTTTCTCTGGCTGAGCCACCGATGGCATTTTTTCTCTTTTTTTAGTTATATGTGTTCTAGTCATTTCAGCATGATTAAACATGTTGTCTTGTTAGCTTGTTGCATTTTCTTTTTGGAGAGTGGGGGTGCGTTAACTCAGTCATGACACAGAAGTGCGTGCGTGGCTAAAAAAGTTCGGGAACCACTGCTGTGGTGAATACTTTTTTTTGAGACAGACACCGCTTCAGAATGTACAAATACATAAATGCGCTGCAAACACAAAAAGTACTCCAAATCCAAAACAGAGGCAAACACTAACACACAAAACACACACAATGGAAAAATGCAGCAAAAGAGAAACGCTGCAATCACAAAAATTAGACAAACATGCTGCAAACACAAGTGATGGTGACACACAAACACACAAAACACATGCAAAGGCAAAATGCTGCAAGTAGCAAAAGCCGCCAAGAGGACCTGGCTGCAGACCTCCACTGTCAGGTCCCTACCTCCACTATCAGGCCCGGAAGTGAGGACGTTTTTTGTGGGGTGACGAGATGATGGGAGAGACAAGCAAGCCTCCCAAAACCGCTGCAAGTTCAGAAAAGCTGCAAACTAGCTCCACATAACGGAAGTACTCCAGGCCACTAGGGGGAGTCGACCATCAACCAATTTATATGGCACCAGACCCAGCGGCCTTAGTAAAGGACGGAATACCCAAAGGAAACTTGGATAGAAGAAAGAAAAGGTAAGTTTTCCTTTATGTTACAGTAATTTCAATATTACAGAACAGGATCCTTAGTATTAGTATGTTTGACACTTTAATTTATAGTAGTTTGCATTTCTGATATGTCAATCACTGCAGTCAGATTGATATAACAGAAATTTTGCTCTGTGAGATACCTGGTTCATTTAGTTCGATTTATAGATTATTTTATGGACAATCCATCAGAGACGGCTGCACAAATGGGGATATTATTGTCATGATGCAGCCTGAAGGCTGCATTCTGAACACTTCCTCGACTCCTACCTCAGTGCAGTCCTGATTGGGAACACCTGACAGGACTGCAATCATCTTGGACTCGCTCCACCTGCTCTCACCACTATAAAGACTCACCTTCAGTTTGTCCTAGTTGCCGATTCGTCTCAGTCTCCTGAACACCATGCCTGTCTCGTTCATGCTCTTCTCCTGGTTCTGTTCCTGTCTGCTCCGGTCTGTTCTCGCCTGCCAGTTTCCTGTATCCCTGCAACCTCCGCCTGGTAAATGACTTTGGCTTCATCATCCACTACCTGATGTCTCAATAAACCTTGGAAACCAGCTCTGTGTGTGTGTGTGCTGTGTCCGGGTTCATCCAAGACAATATCATGACAATTATCAGTAAAGAAAATGTTGACTACGAAGATTAGAAATTATTTAATATTTTTTAGTTAAACCACACAAGGCTGACTTCAATGATCTGGTGATGTTACGCAGGATCGCCAAGGTAACAAGATGCCATTTTCTGTCCCCCAAAATAAGAGCTGAATCAAGATGTTTGAACAACACTTAATTACTTCTATGTTAATTAGCTTGTAATTTACCCAATTAATGACTGATATGGTAAACCACCACTCTTCCATCTTATTGTGCTTCCTTCTGTTGTGCCATCAAGCCATGAGGAAGAATCAAACTTGAGTTGTAAGCAAAGAAAATTCAGACTTTTAAAGGCACCAGGAACTGCCCCCCTCAGTAGGGTGCTGTTGCTTTAAAGCCAAGCTTCCCACAGACAATTGTCCTCATTCCCATTGCTCTTGGAGCAGGATGGGGGGGGGGGGGATCTTTTATCCTCCTCTGTGGAATGGAGGATCTGACTGGTATTGGAGAACTGCCGGCTGGATCAACGCTAAGGCTGCAGTCTGACTTCTGCGTAACCAGACGCCGGAGTAAATAATCCGTCTATGCCGAAACCTGCCTTGTATTTTTTTTCTCAGCTGTTGCAGGAAGCTGACCACACACAGCGCGGAGTAGCCTCCTGCCTTCAGCCGGCACAGGACTCATTTCCCCAAGCTGAGAGCAAAAACTGAGCTAAAATCGCCCGCTGCAACCAGGTCAAAGACCGGCATGAAGGACCCTGGAGCGGCCTGCTCCAACTGCTACGTTTTGGCAAGCTCGTAGCTGCCTACTAGCCGGATGTCGCTGATTAGAGAGTCAGCCTTCACCCTGCTTCAACTGCTTCCAACTGGATGCCGAAAGTGAACGGAACTGGCACAGAGGCACCGACAGGTTTGGCAGAGAAATAAACATAAAAAGTTAAATGGTTTATTTAGAACGGTTTACTCAATGCGTTTTCACAGTGGTTTTGAAGCACGTGGAGCTTACAGGATAGCTCCTGCTAGCTTCTTCGAAACCATGCCATGCTGATGTAATGGGGTACCGCGCGCGAGCTATTTTTAGAAACACAACGTCACGATGACGTCACATCACGTGGTACGCAGTGGGGCAAACTCCGGAAAGCCGCCGTTGTTTTGCTGTAAAAGAGACGTGCGTTAGCCTAGGTTTTACTCGGTAAATGACTGCTTTTTCCAAATCTAAGACCATGGTTTTTAAACATTGTTGCTATGGAACGTGCAACAGCGACTCGAGTTACGCTGATCGGCCGCATATGAAGGATGTTTTCTTCAAGACTGCCAAGGAGAAATATGTGCGCTGGGACCGGGGCGGTCGGCCTACACAACAGTTCAACCCGGAAAAAGTTACCAAATTCAAGTACATATGTTGCAAGCATTTTGTCGGAGGAAAGGGCACAACCGAAGAACATCCTGACCCAATTCCAGCGACATCAAGTCAAGGTAAGAGTATTTTGGTGGCCGACATGTTAATAAAGTAGCGCCTGCTACCATGATAGCATATAGGCTATCATGGTAGCAGGCGCTAACATGATAGCCTGCTACCAGGATAGCTTACTCAAAAACATTTCAAATGAGACAAACATTAAACATATACCCATTCCTGGACAGTGATTGCAAACAACAACAAAAAAAACGGCCGACGCTGCCATGATCGCCGCGCAGGAAAAAAAACAAAGCTTACCGTTCATCAACTCGGCCAGTTTTCCAGTCTTTTTAAGCCCTCGAACCTCAAGCCATCGTTTGAGCTGAAGGTTGGTGTGTTCTTCGACAGTGCGACCAGTAATCCGTGTGCCTGGGACATCGTCTTGGGAAAGTTTAACGGCTGTAAAGTCGGTCATATCGCTGTTTCTGTTGCGCTTGTAATAGCTGGGTTATCCGTGCTTTCTCTCCTGTATGCCCTACCTAAGCGGCAAAAGGGGCGTTGCTCTTGAGACGGTGACGTCACGTGCGCTGTACCGCATTTGAGTGTATTTTTACGGTTAACAAACGTTAAATCCATAAGGGTTTTATATATTAATGGGATATTAATGTTTGTGTTTCCACTTATTACGACCAGAATAAAGCCAAAGCTTTTTAAAATTAGCGCAGAATGTCCGCTAGCCTAATGCTATTAGCTTCTGCTAACATCCGCTCTTCCGGGATATGCAACTACGGTTCTTTTCTTTCAAACATAAGGTTTGCTTTGTTTCGCTCCACCATCATTTGATAGCGCTATGAGCGTTATTGCCGCATTAATATGGAACATTAATGTCGATTTAATGGTGTTTTTGTATAACTTTGGGATTAACAGATTTTAGCGACTGATCGCTTCAGCAACCCCTGGCTTCCCAGAGGTATAATCACATGTTAAAATCAAGCATTCTAAAGATACTGATTTTACTGACCAAATCATTCTTTAAAATGTTATTTTATCAAATAATATTTTGTTTAACTCAGGATTTACATTGTGAATGGGTTGAAACATATTTAACCTCATTCCACATTGTTTAAGATGAACTTTGATTCATTGACTTAGATCTGGATTCACCAGGATTCACTGCATCATTGTGATGATGATCGACCATTTTATTTTGTCCTTTTTTGTTTCTTTTGTGTGTACATAGTTCCTTTGCTTCTTTTTTGTAATGAACAGAACCAAAGGACCCACACAAGACAGTAAGCATTTAAAGACAGTTTATTAGGTGAAAATACGCTGCAGGTTGCAGGTAAATCGTCAACAGGCAGGCAATGGGTCAGAACCGTGATGACAGAGGCAGGCAGGATGATCGATGGAATGAACCAGAGTCCGTAATCTGAGAGCCGGTCCAGAGTCAGAGCCAGGTGATCAGAAATCCAGGAATAGTGCAAATCAGAATCCGAGGGCAGAGTCAGGGCACTGATATAGGTCAGAAATCCAGACAGCAAGATATATGGCTCTAACGGGCTAGGCAGGCTCAGAAGGCCAGAAGGCAGAAACAGGTCAGGAAACAGGCTAGCAGGCAGACAGGATTAAGGATGCTGGATTAAACTCACCGGTGGCTTGTAATAATCTGGCACTAGTGACAGGTCTGAGGGCTGGTTGTATAGTCAGTGGTGCAGGTGGATCAGGTGAAGACTAATGAAAAATGGGGCGGAGCTGTACAGGTGTGTCAGGTGGAGAATCAGACCAGCACTAGTGACAAGATCGTGACATTTTTATCTTAATTTTGCTTAGTAGTTTTAGTTAAGTTCACTAGCCTAGTAGAGAGGATTTGTTGACTGAAATATAGTGTTAATTCTGGATGTTCATTTTATTTCTGTTAATAAATTCTTGAACTTGAAGAGAAGTTGTCACTCCTTTAGTCTATATGTCTGCAGGGTTTGCTTTTAAAAGAACGCCAGTGCTCGAATCCTCCCTTTTAACTATCGTCCTTCTTATATCAGCTCTTGAGCTGATCAGCTCTTGAGCTGATATTCACGGTGCAAGACCTAATAGACAGAGAGTTATTTGTTAGACATCAAATAACTTTAAAACAGTGTGTAATTGCACAACAGTAACATGAGCTTTTGTGCCTTCTCAAAATATTTGGTCCACTTCTGGTGCACCTTAACCCTTTTTGCGATGCAACAACAAACATATCACCCTTTTACAGCCTTTTAATCTTTTTCTGTGTCCATTTTAGCTATGAGATTTATGGCACATTGGCCATACATGGAAACACACATGTCAGCTTTGCACATGGTAAACTCCGCCGCCAATTTATTCTGACCATGACAGTAAGAGCGACATTTATTTAGCAGTTTCTTTGTTAAAGGAACATTTGTGCCTTTACCTCTTGTAAACAGAAACCAGCATCAGCATTACATACAGGAGCACCACCTAACATTGCACAAAAAGCCACAAGTTTAATTATTTCAATGGTTAATTTATGTGGACTTGTTACATATGAACAAGATGTGAGTCTCTGATAAGGTTTTGTGTCAGTTAATATTTATTTTTCACATATGTAGAAAGTTACCTTTGGTGTCACATCAATCCATCAATCAATCCATCCAGAAAATCAATCCATCAATCAATAATTTATTTTCATATCAATATAAATGGTAACTAGCCTGTACTTGTATAGTACTTTATCAAGTCCAGAGGAACCCACAGCACTTCACACTACATTCAGTCATTCACGGCCACATTCACACAGTGACGGTGTGACTCCATCAACATGTAAAGCGGGTGAAGTGTCTTGCCCAGGGACACACGCCGGAGCTTGAGGTCGAATGGGCAACCCTCTGGTTACAGGAAGAACTCCTTGCTCCTGCACCACTGTTGCCCCAAAGATCCACATTTAGAACCATTAAATACAAAGTGAGATGAAATAAACCCTTAAAAGCAGGTTAAAAAGTAGAAGAGACAACATAAATGAAACAAGGTAGATAAAACCAGAAGCGCCACTACAGTTTTAATCATTAAAAGCCTGTCTGAATAACAAACTCTTGGACTTTGATTTCACTTGGTGGTTAAAAACACACAAATACAACAAATGACACAAAGCACAACACAATCATAAACAAGCCACGGGCACAGCTTAAGTCTGAATAATATTCAACTTATGAGCAAAATTATTGTGTTTGGTATGAAAGATTTCTTGTCAACATTCTTGGTTGCTCTTGCTGCTCTGTATCGCCTTCCGGAAGGGCGCTTAAAAATTCCTTGTCTTCTGTGTTTGCATTGCACAGTTTACATTGGAAAAAATTGGAACACTGCATCCCTGTTTTCAATGACTGGAAAAGAAAATGAAAACAGGTGAAGCTTTACCACTGCACTCTTAAGTGTTGATATCTTCGATATTTCAGAGAACATTAACTCCCCCCCCCCAGCAAAGCTGTAAAATATAGAAAAACTTTATAGCTTTTTCAAATTAACTGCCAATTGTAATGGAGCAGCAGAATCACCAACATGCTGTTGCCTAATTAAAGCAGACTTTCTGACTCCAAGAATGCCTTTAGTCTGAACATGTTAGCTGCAATGTCTTTTGCATATTTTCTAGCTACGTTAGACTTTAGCTTTCAGTTTTCTGTGACTTATTATTTAGCTTTACTTTGCACAACATCTTCAGTGGGAGGTGAAATGGGATGTGGGAGACATTGCACTCTCACCACCATCACTGTAGTCAAAACCAGGAGCAACAAGTGTGTGCTTGACTGCATAGTTGTGGAGGTGGGCATGTTTGCATTGGCTAACACAAATATTTCTGCGTCAATACAGTAGGTGATACCCCACGCTGGATGAACTTACAGGAAACAGGCCCTTTTAAAGAAAGGTTTTGCACAAGAAACATAAACATATCCTTGTTAATGAGACACAATCATCCTCCACATAATCTCAATAAGACCTCCATTTAGGTCTTTTTGTCTGACTTTTTTCATGAAAGATCCAGGATTTTTAGAAAGTGACAGATCTTTATTTACTCACTTACAGATTTATAGTTTTATAGTTTATTTATTTGCTTTTCGATCCCACTGTTTCAGATCAGTAAAACTTAGTTAACTTGAGTAAGTGAGAAATGGTGATGAACTTGGCTCTGTCATTATCTATGTTCTCACTTGTGTTTGTATGTAGATTATTTTTAGATTGTCTATTGTTGCCATTAAAGTCTTCCTACATTAATACATTCTTTTGTGTTGTGTTTCTTAGTTCCTTTTATGTTTTATGGCTTGTGCATTTTGGTTTAAACCAACATGTTATTATAACCCTTTAGCTTTTGGTTAAATTGATCCTTTCTTTTTACTGTTAAGTCTGCAGTGTGTTTATTTCTGTGATTATTTCTAACATTCACTCAGGTCCCTGCTTAGATTCTCCTCATGCATTAACAGGCCAGTAGCACTGACCTCACATCTGATAAAGATTGTCCTCAACCACCTTTTGCCCCCTGGTGAGGTCTTTGTTGGGTCTGCAGCAGTTTGCCTACTAGCCGGGCCTCTGAGTGGTCCATGGCATCATCTACCTGCTGCATAAAGCTCCGACCCGCCTGGAGAACCCTGAAAGCACAGTGAGAATCATGTCATTTGATATCTCCAGCTTGTCCGTCATAAGTCCCACCTGGATGGTAATAAAAGCACTGGAGAAGTCAGGAGTGGACCACCCCCTGTCCTAGTCAATACTGGACTACATCACTGGCCAACCACAGTATATGAGGACAGGGGATGTGTCTCTGACAGGCTTGTCTGCAGTTTGGGGACCCTTCGGTTTTCTGCAGCTGTACTATGCAGCTCAGACCAAGGTAGAACCCTGCTCTATCTTGGTCAGGGCTATGGAGCATTTTAACTGGAAATCCATGAGTCAGAGAAGAAGAGAGAGACTTTGGCAAAGTGAAACATGTCTGCTGTTCAATTGCAAGGTAAACTGAACACAATTTCCGGTCAGATTTGTCCGTATATATGTCCATCCCTGAAAACACACAGCTTGATAAATAATCAATAAAACATTTCAATAAACTTTGTAGGAGCAAAGAAAATCAAACAATGCTTTTCCTTGAGCTTGTTCGAGTAGCAACTGTAGCTTTAAGATTACTGCCCTGCTTGTTTAAACTGGAGGAACTTCCGAAATTTGTGGAACATACTCTTGCATGAATACTTGATCTCGCGAGTCTGGTGGTCCATAGAGGGAGCCTCTGCGCAGTCAGTTGATGAGGAAATAAATCTGTACAGATCCAAACGTCGGGTCGGATGGATCGGATGGTCTGGGGTGATTCAGCTTTTAAATTCAGTTTCACACATTCTTAAATTTTTGGATTATGCTATTCTTAAAACTATCAGCTGTGCAATACTTTTACTTGTGTTGCAAATTTATCCTTGCTTCCCAGTCGCCTATTTTTATTTTTTGTTTTAGTATTTTTTGCCCTTGTGTGAATCTGCATTCTTCCAATTGCATTTCACTTTGCTTCTGGTACATGTGAATTTTCCCACTGAGAGACAATAAAAGTTTCTATTCTGTTCCAGTCTAGTCTCTCTGTGTTTCCATGTCACATAATCACATCTCCACAGTATTTAATCTACATGGTTTAAGCTTTTTGTTCTCAACCTGTCCCCATGTCCTGCTTTCATTGTTGCATATTCTGGATATCTTTAATTTATCCTATTATTTATCCATTCTTTATTTAATCATGAGAATCTCCTGACCGTCCTATCTGCATTTGGGTCCATCTCACCTACAACACATGATGCTACTTCCTCAAAGGTTTTCTTCACTGATAAAGTTGAAACATTTGCTTTTTAAAATATTAGCAAAGTGAAGGAGGTTTTAATGTCAATGTTACACAAAGATTACAGAAAATCAATTGTACATTTAATTTGAGAGTGCTTAAAAACCAAGTCAATGGTAGAATTTGTTTCACTTTTACCCCTGATTTTACTTGCACAACTTTACTAAATTAAATACTAATGGCACTTTTTTATAGCCCGTTATTTCATGCATAGTTTGTAAGCAGATCTCTTGATAGTGTTCTTATCCAGGTTTCTAAAAGTTGGTGCCCTTTTGCCTGACAGTGTGCATGCAAATCAGGTTACTGCATTGTATTCACATGTAATAAAAGAGTAATATCTCGCACAAATCTCCATTCTGATCCATTATGTCAGTGAAGCCGACATTCACATGACAGCATAGGGAGGAAAAATACATATTGTTTTAAAGAAGTAAACGTATACGTCTGCATTTACAGCATGGTGGTAAATGATTAAGGTGTCCTTTCAAGGCAAAACACACCATTGTTTCCCTAACAATCACAATCTGACGCAGGAAGTCATACCCAGGACATAAATACAATGATCAGCACGGCTGTGGCGTGGTGACAACAGAACCGCGGCTCCATGGAGCAGTGGGAAAATGTTCCTGTGTGCTCTCAGGAGTACCAGGCGCACACAGGTCTGCGAACACACATAGAAATCAGCACGTGCTACTGAAAGGTAGCATTTATCATCAATAAAACTCAGTCAGTTTTTGTCTGCTTTTATACTGTCGCTGATAAGCTGCTCAAACTCTAACAAGAAGCTAAGATGATGAAGATTTAGCAAAGTAGTGCCAAAAAAAAAACTCAAATCCTGTATCCCAACAAAAAGTAGTGAAGAATTTCTCTTTGCCAAGCTTGCCTCCTGAAGGCTGACCTGAGATGCCAGATTTCTTTATGTAGAGAAGCTCTTCCCTGTTACTGATGGTGAAAGTGGCTGCTTGTTATGTGATGCAATGAATACAGGGCACACCTCCTCAGTCCACCATCAAAGACTGATGGGTGAGAGAGGGGTAGAAATATCAGAGGGTAGGGACTTTTACCTTAGAGGCATTCAAGTCAATCGAAGCATCACCAGGTGAAAACAAAAAGGCTGGAAGCACTCAGGCTGACCTGCTAGTGTTTTTTTTCCCCCCGTACCACACACTTCCATACTCTTTCTTCTTTGTTTACCGTCAACATATTTAGAATGCCTTTTCAGATTGGAACTTGGTTTATTTGTCTTACTCCTTTTCTAGTCAGAACGATAAGCACCACTTTCTGTTGCCACTTTGTTGAAGGATTCTTAATCTGATTTCTTTAAAGGTTATTGAGTGATGCACTATCAGCGCAATATGATACTGTGTGTGTGCGCACGTGTGTATCCGTGTGTGTGTGTGTGTGCTTATAGGATTGCTTAAATAAATGTCTTCCTTTTTTCATATACTGCACTTCTCAGTGTTTATATTGAATAATTACTGAATATTTACTATTAACTTTGTAAGGGTGCTCTTCATATATACTTTTGCAAGGCAGCATTTCACGTCTTAGAACCTTTCACCTTATGTCACATTACAACCAGGAGCTGTATTTTATTGGGATTTATTGAACAGACTAACACAAAGTAGGGTAGAAATGAAGTGGTCAAGAAAAATGACACTGGGCTTAAATCCATTTTATAAATAAAGATCTGAAATGCCTGTATTCATTTAAACCCATTTTCCTTTGATACCACTGCCCTCAACTGCCTTCAGAAGTCAACCATTTAGTAAACAGAGTCCAGCTTTGTGTAACATGTAATATATGTAATATATATGTAATATATGAATGCAGGTGTTCTCCGAAGGTCTCATGATGTCCAAGGCAAATAGCAGACAGGTCGGGATAAAGTTCTGCCTGCATATAGAATGTGTCAAAAAAGTAATGCTCATTATTACCTTGAATACATAAACCCACAGGGAAATATGATGGTACCTGGATTGGGCTGTAAGGATTATTTTCTTGATTATGAAAATTATCATAATTAGTGAAACAGGTCAGAGTTGATAGGTAGATGGAGTTGATGACAATCCTGGAAGACAACCTAAACACACAACCAGAGCTACAATAGGATAATTTAGATCAAAACATATTCATGCGTTCTAATGGCCTAGTCAAAGTACAGACCTAAATCCAATTGAGAATCTGTAAAAAAATAAATAAAAAGCAAAAACCGACACAGATGCTCTCCAGCCAATCAGACTTGGTGTGAGCTGTTTGGCAAATAATGGAGTAACATTTCAGTCTGCAGATGTTCAAAGCCAACCCAGTTTCACTGAAAAACATGTAATAGCCACATTGTTGTAGTATTGTAGTATTGTCAAAATTTGGCTGCTCAATACATTTCAGTGCTACGTTTTATTTAGCCTATGCATTTACATCGGCTTGCAACCAGGTCACGTGACTATCTAGTTTCCCCCAGCGAAAAAAGAATGTTGCTTTCCCTGCACTCTATGTGGAAAACTCAACATTTAAAGAAAACATCTGTGTTTAAATGCATTTTGATAACATTTCTAGAGAGAATTATGCATAATATTTTCATAATCGATATTCAGAGAAGGTACACAATCTCTCCTTCATTAGTTTCACCGAAGATTTTAGCGTGTTCTCAGAAAGACGTGAGAACGTTACGTTGACATGGTGGTTGTTATGGACGCAGTCACCTTGCCTCGACAAAAAGAACGTTGCATTTCCTGCACTCTATTTTGAAAAAAAAACAACATTTAAGGAAACATCTGCAGTTATATGCATTTTGATGACATTCCTGGCAAAAGTATGCATAACATGTTCATATTTTTCGTTCAGGGAAGGTAGACACTTTTTCCTTTAATAATTTCGCCGAAGATTTCAGTACCATGTGTTCTACCATGTGTAGGCTGGAGCCAAAGCACGGCTGTGTTCCATTTATTCTGTGTTCATGTCCTGTATTTACAGAGGAAATGCAACATTTAAAGACAGGGTGTGCAATTATTTACATTTTGATTTCTAGCAAAGGTATGCATAATAATTTATGTTATAATTTAATATTCATATAGGAAGTGTAGGCAATATTCCGTTTAGTAGTTTCCCTAATTCCAACCCTAACCCTTTTGTTAAGGCTGTCTCAATGGAGTTGTTTTCTTTAAAAGTTTAGTTTTCCAGATAGAGTACACGGAACAGCAGCCATGTTTTTTTTTTTTTGTTGTTTTTTTTTGCAGGGGTAAACTTGATAGTCATGTGACCTAGTTGTAAGCTTAAGTAAATGAATAGGCCAAATAAAATGGAGCACTGAAATGTATTGAGGAGCCAAAATGTGACAATACTATGTTTCCCTCTGTGGACAAATGTGGCTATTACACATTTTTCAGTGAGACTGGGTTGTCAAAGCTGGTAGAGACAAAGCCGAAAGACCTGCAGTTGGACCTGCAACCAGAGATTTTCTAGAGTATCCTGAATATATGGATTTAACATTTATTTTAGGTTTTTATTAAAAAAAAAAAACTTTAAAAAACATGTTTTCATTCCCTCCACGTCATTTGATGTTAATTTGTGTTGGTCTATCACAAAAAATACATTGGTGTTTGTAGTTGTAAAATGACTAAATTAATGTTCAGTATTATTTAAAATACTGAACAACTTTACATACATAGTAACGCTTGTCTGTGTCAATGGGCTGACATGACCTTGACACAGAGCTGCACTGAATATGCCTAAAGGAAACAAGAAAAGACTGAGGAAGGCAATCTAAAAGGAATGCCGCTGGAATTCCCCGGAATCTCCCCACAGTCTCTCCCTCCCCACCGCCCCCGTCAGCCCCCCCATCACTGTTCGTAAAATCCATAATGAGTTTTAACATGCTCCACAATGGACAACGGGAGCTATTCTGCGACCATAATGCAAGGAAACGTTACCTCAGTGCAAAAAAGAAAAAAAAAAACAATTGGCAAGGAAGCTGAGGCAGGTGCCCACCTCCTGTGAAAATATCCTACTGCAACATGAAGAGGGAAGGACTGGGTGTGTCTGCCTGTCGACAGCAGCAGCAGCTAGGCAATTAAACCCTGAAGTCAGAAATGCCCTGCACCACAAATCACTTCAGTGAATGCTGCAACACAGATGCTTACAGGCAAAAACATGCATACCATACTGTTTGCCAAAACTGGGAATTTAGCCCCAAACCACATGAACACTTGCTACTTCCTATTTGATAATAAAGTCAGAATGGAGATTTGGGAGTTGTCAACTTAACTTAGCTGCAGTTGTATGTGCGAAACGTACAAATTTTGTTCTGTGACCACCAAAGTAGATGTACTTCAGTAAACTAAAGTGAAGCAGTTAATAAAGCATGAACCACACATTAATCATGACACATTGCATTTGCAGTCTATCATCACCTACAAAGTGACCAAAGAGTGTCATCAACAACAGCAGTCCTGTACATTGTATTCCATCCTGTAACAAAACATCGCTTGACCTAGAAGATCCCGCTGTGCTTCCAAACTCTGGAATTCTCTTCCCCCCAGACATCTGCAATACTGACATCCTTTACCAGTTCAAGTCTAAACTCCAAACCAATCTGTTCAAAAGTATATGCTCTCTGTGATTGCTACTGTACCTTTTATTGTTTGTACTGTTTACTCTTATTATGTTGCCTGTTCTGTACAGTGTCCTTGAGTGGTCTGAAAGATGCATTTAAATAAAATGTATTATTATTATTATTATTATTATTATTATTATTATTATTATTATTATTATTATTATTATATCATCCCTTCCAAACATGTCTAGCAGCTCCTCCGCAGTAACAATGTTATTGGCCCTGTCAAATAACTTTTAAGAGACAAAGGACAATAATTTACTATTCATATATTTACTATTGACCCCGCCTCTTGCCCAGTGAACGCTGGAGATAGGCACCAGCACCCCCCGCGACCCCATGAGGGATTAAGCGGGTCAGAAAATGGATGGATGGATATTTACCATTGCACATGCACATGTTTGTTTGGTAGGAAAGGGAGAGATATATTCAGATTATTTTGTGAAATAGAAAAAAACTAAAATGCTGAAATTTAGATTTTGACTGTCCTGTTTTCTCCACAAACTTTAAACTGTTACACTTTCCTTTTTTTTCTGGTGGTTCTTAAAGGGCTAGTTTGGATTTATTGAGGGGTATGTGCGCCTAATGGAAAGTTTAATAAACCTCACTGGTGGTGACAAGTTTGTCAGACCTATACTGTGTCAGTCTACCTAATTAGCTGATTTGTAAGAGTAGCTGGGATTATTTTGATATGTTGAGACTTTGGAAGTGCACAGATACATACCATCTTTATCACATAACAGCTTATGCTAAATTATAAGGTTTACTACTCTTGGAGTTATGGCATTCTGACAAGTCACAACTGATGTAATTGATTGATGCAGGGGGCTGCCCATACCTCAACACAGATGTTTCACTGAACAAAGCAGTTCAAAATGTAGTAATGCTCTCTTGTACAATTATAGACCTTTAATAATAACATTTGCTAACAAGGCATTGTATGCCACTGATGTGAGCATTTTCAATTTAACTTGTTTTAAATGGCTAAAGTCAACTAAAGCCGATTTCTTTATGTTTGATTAGCTGTTAACCTCCGCCAACCGGAGGATTTATTTGATTTCCGACAAGATCAGAGTTGTGATACCTTTCAACTTCAGGTGAAGACATTATTACAATAATAATTTAGCTGAAATTCACTTCTAAACATAAATAATAAAACCCTTAATGTTAACTCATCATGGAAAGGAACACTAACTTAGCTTATCCTAATACTTTGTTGATACTTAACAAGACCACATGAATAAGCTGTGCAGCAATTGATCTAATCTTTCGGTTGTTTTGGCTTCAGAAGCACATAAAATAAATAATTATGGATCTGATCTGGAGAAAAGACACATTTATGAGCCTCTATAAATGAATTATAAATCTATTTTTGTCCTTGCATCGCTTCTCTTCGGCCTATTCACGAAGAACAGAAACAGCTGATCAGTCATATGAGGTATGTGAGTTTTGCTGTTTTCATCAACCCCTTCACATACTTCAAAATCCACATAAAAAAACATTGGAAACATGACTATTGACTAAAAATAATTTTCTGACAGAGGTCTAATGTTTCATAAAGCCAGTTGTATCTGACAATTTACGACTTTTAAGCATGGCTGTTTATTGTTTTATGTAATTCTTATAATTTTGTTCTGCCATGTAGAACTTTCCAGCCTTGTGCAGCTTGAGCCTCAAGAGGTGCAGAATGCTAGAGCTCCATAGCTAGGGGCCTAATGTTGAGTAGATATTTTAATATAACTTAATTGTGATTAATAGAATTTCTTTGAAATTGTTATTATGCAGATTTTTGTAAATAAAAATGCAATAGTCCAGATTCTGCATAACGCACCTTTGCTTGCTGGAGATTGAAATAAAAAAATAAAAAAATAAAATGAAGTCTGAGTTTCTTTTCTGTCTCTTTTTTTTTGGGGGGGGGGGGTTGAAACCGTCTTCTCTACTACTTTTCTCTTCCCCAGCAAATAAATATTCACAAGATAAGCATAGTTCCTCTACTTTTCCCATGAACCACCCAAAGGTGATGGATGATTTTGTTTTCTGATCAAACTTTTCCAAGCATTATCACTCTATCTGAAATTGTGTCCTTGCTTCCGTGCCACTGAAAAACCGGGCCGAGCCCACCCATCAAACTGGTCTTGATTTAGCGCGGATCAGTTGTGTCTGGCACAGTTCAGTTCAGTTTGGGATCCATTTACACTCGATAGTTGTCTCAGTTACCAAGCTCGGACCGGTCTCGGCACGGTTAAAAAAGGGTCGTATAAACGGGGTAATTGTGTCCTTGGTCCTTTTGTAACTCCTTTCCAAATCCGCATTTAGAGCTTCTGGTACTACAAGATGAAACGGTGTACTTCTTCCTACACATCACCAGTTCTCTATCACGTTTTGATCTAGCCAGCATGCTACACGGGTGTATCTATCCCACTGCCCTTGTGTCTTGCCTCTCCCCTGACACCAGCAGAAGCAGATTATCTGCTGAGGTCATCCTGACGTAAACATACTAAGACCAAAAGAGGGATTTTCTTGACCAGATGTGGCTGATTGTTTTTCAATGCCAGCCAGCAGGCAATTGTGCTTAAGTACCAATCACTACTGTCCATAGAAGGTAAAGTTAGTTTTGCTTTGGGTAGGCAGTCAGATGGGATTCTCTCTGCATCTTTACAGACAGTGTGGTAACTGTTGCATTCCGACGGTCAGGGGTTGAATGCTTTTAATTGTTGGCTTGCAGCCTCTGAGGTGGAGTCATTTGGGGACCTGTGTGATCTTGTTCTTTTGGAAAAGTGAAAGAATGTGATTGCTAAACCTCTTACTATATATCTAAAAAAGACCGCGGCCTGTATATTAGTATGGGTTCAGTGGTTTCTGTAGAGCATGGAACTGTGTTCTCCCCCTCAGTTAGATCAGAAGTTAAGAAAAGACTTGATGTAAAGAAAATATGTTTAAAACACGGTTGGGTTATAAAACATTGTCCCAGGTTTCAGCACACACAGCTGGACTCAGTTTACTGATTAGGTTTCTTTTGAATGCAGTTGCTTGCTCAGGATTTTATTTGGCAGAATCCAAGTAAAGGCCATTGAATACAAATGGTTGCCATGCTTTTCAGGTTTAAACAGAAAATGCTTAAAAACAATAAATAATTTTTATTTGGTATTATAGCTTTTCAGGACCTTGCTGATTGTCTATCAAAAAACATCTGATGAAATAGAAGTTTGTGGTTGGAACTTAATAAAATTTAAAAACATCAAGGGGTGTCAGGACTTTAGTGAGGTGCTGTTCCATATTGTTGATTGAAGATTTATAAAGGTATAAAAACCTAGAGATCGATAAATAAATAAAAAAACGTCTTCTGTAACAGACAATAGGGAAGCCAAATATTGTATGACTTCATGAGTGCATAGGTGTGACCATGTGTGTTTATCAGTGAACAGAATCTTAGGAGGGAGCAACAGCATTGTTAATAAGTGGCCATTTTATGTTTTCATGAGTGATAGACTGGAACTGGAAATGCATGTTCTGTGCTTTCTTAGGAATGTAGCAGTAAGGTGGGCCCTGGTGCCAGGCACAACAATGCAGTGTTGAAAATGGGAGTAGGCTAAATTATATCTCCCCAAGGTAGGCCCTAGTACAGGTCAACAGAACAGTCCAGCTGGTGGGTCTGATAAGCACCTGCCATGAGACTGGAGTGTGGAAGTATTGTGATCAACACCCAGAGATGGGTGTTGACGTCACTTACCAACAATTATCTACTGAAAAGCAGGGCTGTAATTAAAAGAAACAAGGGAGTCCTTTGCCATTTTTTTGCAGCCTCTTCAAAACTACAGTTGCCTTCCTAGTATCACAACCATTACAATTATATCCACTGCATAGTAGTGAAGCTTACACTGCTGCCATCTTAAGCATTACTTCTGATTTCTATATAACAGACTTGATTGATTCAGATCATCACACAAATTAGAATACTGCATAAAGCTAACCTGAGAAATACCAAATGTAACAAAAAATGATTTAATTGCCCAATGGGAAAAAGTAATTACAATGTCCTGTGTTAAATGATGAAGTAACCTTGATTTAATGTATTAAATAGAACCTGTCTGACAACATTAAGTAGGTTAAAATAAGTCTAAACTTAACACTTCATGCACCAATGAAATAAAATCTAGAATGATGAAAAACAAAATTGTTTGTATCTATCAGTCTGAGAGGGTTACCAAGCCATTTAAAAAAAAAACATCATCCACAATTGGAGAACAAGTTGTGAATCTTTCTAGGAGTGGCTGGTCTACTAAAATTACTCCAATAGTGTATCAACAGCTCATCCAGGAGGTGACAAAGGACCCCAAAACAACATCTAAAGCTTTGCAAGCCTCACTACCTCAGTTTCAAACAGAGTTCATGGTTCAACAAGATAGAGAGAAAGAGGTGATAGATTCATGAATTCTTCTCTTTAGCAGAAAACTTCGGTGCAGAGTGTCTGACAATAGGCTTCTGACCTTAAAGTCACTTGGGTTACGCAGCAGGTCAATGATCTTAAGCACACCACCAGGTTCACCTCCAAATGTCTCAAAAAACAAAACAGAGAATCGAGGATAGGCTCTGTCAAAGTCCAGGTTTTAATCTGACTGAGATACTGTGACCTGACTTTAAGCAGGCTGCTCATTTAGGCAAACCGTTCAGTGATTCTGAATGAAAACAATTCAGATAAGCAGAGTTGGCCAAATTTCTTCCACAGGGATATAAAAGAGCTGTTGCTGCCAAGGCTGGAACAACCAGTTATTGGGTAACTATTTTGCATAGTTCCAAGTTCGTTCGGATGGATATTTGTCTCAATAAAAGAAAAAAATATTTGAAAACAGGTTTTTTGTATTTAATCAAGTTATTTTTCTTTCATAGCAGAAGTAGTTTTAAAGTTTCAAAACATCTGAGTGTGCAAGAAAAGCAGAAACTGAAGCATAGTTCTCCTGTTTCATGGCAACTGCTGTAGATGGAGTAAAATCATAATAATAATAAAAAAACACAACCATCCCAATAAAACTAGTATATCACATTTTAATTGCCATCTAAAAAACACATTAATTTGTTTACGTTTTTTTGCAACACAAACATATTAAACAAGGCATGTCTTTTAAGATCCCACTTTTAATCCTATCTTTCTGACAAACTTGGTCTCCTTTAGCATCTGAAGAGAACTTTACCCTAATGGTTGAGGTAGTGTGGGATCATGACTATGTCTTAATTATAGAGGTGTACTGCCAAAGACAAAGACAGGGGGACATGCCTCGACATGGGCAAATCCAAGTCTTGGACTCTGTGATCAAAGCAAACACCTGTAACTAAATCCCACTTTGTAAGCCTCTTGGTAGGTCACACTGGGGGGAATTCAAGAAGAAGTGCACCCAGTTACTTTACTATGTGCTCTATTTCTGCACTGGATTCACAAAGCAGTTTGCACTACATACACACAGAATGTTCTGCAAACTGAAACCAGTTTGTACTGTAGAAGCAGTGAAAGGCTCATAAACACAGATAAATGATTTACTATTAATGGGCAGAAGACTCCCAGTTTATAAGTGATGAGACATGCCCCAACACCTACAGATCATGTGATCACAGTGCTAGGCAGCACTAGGGAGCAATAGGTAACCATAATCACCATGGCTTTCAGACAAACAAAAGGGAAGTTTATTGATACTCTTGTAAGTGAATCATACAACCCCAAAATCATTGCTGTCCGGATTGAACGGAAAATGTCAGTAAGATATCAGAGGCAGTTTGTCCACATTGTCTATGCCATAGTTAATTAGTTGATGAACATGAAGAGTGTCTACACAAAAGGGGAGCATGACGACCTAAAATCCATGGACAATCAGTGTTTGAAGGGCTTTGTAAGGGACGTCCTTACTCTTCATGTGAATAACAAGGTGTTGATGACTGGCAGAGTAAGTAATTACAACTACATACATGTACATGTCCCTGCTGGTTTACAAATACACACAGCAGAGACTTAGTAACTCATGAACAGAATAGTCCCAACATACATAGAGTTAAGCACTGTCACTATGACAAAAGGATAGATTTTTTTATTTTATTTTTTTACCGAAATAAAAAAGTGTTCAGAGAAGATTCTTGCAATTTTCTATGTCAGGGTTTGGGCCACTTGGATGTGCTTAGGTGGCCAATAGAGGGCGTAGCTGAGTATAAGAGGAGCTGGCTTCTCGTCATTCAACACGTGTTCTATTTTGTGATACTTCTTTGATTAATCCTTGGCTCACACTACAAACTACGTAAAGCGGGGTGTAGCTTCTAAGAAGAGAAAAAAAGAGGGAAAATAAAGTTAAGAACTGAAATACAGCAAATAATGCAACATTGGAGAATAGTGGGAGAATGTAGCAGAGTGAGTATAAGTGATCATTATGTCTTCTAGCGGCATAAGCCTATGGTAGCATAATAGCTCAGGATAACCAAATCCACTCTTACTACAGGGCTGATCAGTAGCAAATAATCAAAACTTAGCTACACAAGTAGAAAGGGTGTCTGCCTCATGAACTAAAACTAGGAATTGGTTCCACAGGAGAAGATCCTGATAACTAAAAGATCTTCCTCACATTCTACATTTAGAAACTTTAAGATCCACAAGTTGTCTGAGACCAAATTCAGTTCTCTGATGTTTCATTGAACTTGATTATTAAGGGCTTTATATGTGAGAAGGAGAATTTTGAATTATTTTCTGTACTTAACAGGGAGCCAATGAGGCAAAGCTAAGATTGGATAGATAGGATTTCTCTTTTTAATTTCCATCAGAACTCTTGCTGCAGTGTTTTGGATCAGCTGCATTTTGTGGACTTCCTGATAGTAAAGAATTACAATAGTCCAGCATTGACGTAACATTGATACATTTTTCAGCATCACTACTAGAGAGGATGTTACTAATTTTGAATGTATTCCAGAGTTGAAAGAAGTCCCAGAAACCTGCTTAATATGGGATTTAAATGGCATGACCTGGTAAAAAATAACTTTTTTAACGGAGACCAAATTAATCAAATGCAGAATTTATCATTAGTGACTTTCACTGGTGCTGTTTCATTGCCATGATGAACTCCATTGTTTCAGTGCCATGTGCCAAGATGAATCTTAGATTCATTTTGGCACATGGCACCCCTCGTGACCCTGCTGGGGTCGTGAGGGGTGCCATGGGGTCGCTGGTGTCTATCTCCAGCTGTCAATGGGCGAGAGGCGGGAAACACCCTGGACAGGTCGCCAGTCTATCGCAGGGCGGATGACTAATTATATTACCTTAAGAGCCTGTGGTACATATCCATTTAATAAGAATAGATTAATATCATTTTAAATGGGAGCAGTAATCAAAGGGACCACAACTTTACAGAGTTTGGTCGGGATTAACAAATTCCCCATTTCCTGTATTTGCACCTTTTACAGTGGAAATATTGGTGCTCTGCATCCCTGTTTTCAATGACTGGAACAGAACGTCCTGATGAAACTTTACACCTTCTCTCTTATCTTGAAATATCTTCAATATTACAGAAAACAATCCTACTGATTATGACCTTCTTAGTGTTAACAGAGAAGAGAAAGCTGTAACTGAACATCATTTTTCTCACCATTTAAAAGTTCAATATTCAGGCTTAAAAAAGAAAACTCAGGACCTGTACATGCTTTTAAAACTGTTTCTTACAAATATGTTAATGTGTGTCAGGTTGTTGGGAGGTGACCAGATTAAATGGGTGGTGAGCAAACTACAGGAATCCTGTGGTTACAGAGGGACTTTATCCTTCTCTGTAATCATGTGCTGTGACAAGAGGCAACACCTCTCATGGTTTTTCTCAGATCTGGACAAAGTGCTTTCAGTTATCTAAATAGAATTAAAACCAAAAATGACCAATACCCCGGACAGATATAGGTTTAAAGTAATGTTCAATGTGACCAACATGTTTCTTTTGACTGGAAGTAATATTAGCATTTGAAGCCCTGGCTTGAATTTCATGGAGAATCTGTGGAGGCAGCTAAAGATTAAGGTGGTGGCAAATATGGCTTCCACCCTTATACCAAGGGTATAGATAATTTTAGACATGCCATTTTAAATAAAATATAAATAAAACCTGATTTTTTGTTTTTCAAAATAGATTCTCACTGAACACCATCTGCTCAGTGCCTGCATGCATCTCACATGAGGAGTGGAAACTGAATGCAGATGAGTGGTTTCCGACAGGCATTTAAAGCCACTCCTGACCTCTCTCACATGTGGCCTTGCTCATAATGGGAACCTGATCAGAGGCTGCTCAGGGGAGGGGGAGGAGGTGGTGGGATTGTCTCTTTTGTGAGAAACTCTTCAAAGCGCAGGCCCTCCTATTTGTCCAGTCAAGCTCTTTGTAACGGTATCCTCAACTGTCATTTTGTCCCTTTTATTTTTAGGCAAGCCTATTACTGCTCTCATACCCATCATATACCCCTGGGCTTTGTGAGCACAGACAGGGTCAAGTTTGACCTTTTTTTCCCACTCCGCTCAGAACTGTTTTCTCTCCGTCTCCTCCTCATGTCAAGCTTACACTGTAATGGATTACAATGGCCAATAAGGACTCAGTGGGAACAAACAAACATCTGGTATATGCACATCTAATCCCTTTTTGCTGGGGTCTCTGATCATAAAGCTATAAAGAAGCTTGAGGCGATTTCAGAAGTAGTTTCTGGTCAACAGTGTATGTGCTTAATGTTTATTCTTAAATGTGCTAGAGAAAAAAAAATCATAGTCTGCATAGTCAGACCTTTTCCATACTAGTTCTGTGAAGAAAAGATAAACTAAGATACCAAACATTTGTTGGGATTTTTTACCAAAGCAAGACTTTTCTAAACTCAGGAACTCTCGTTTCTGAACTGATACGATAACGTCTTTAATTCAGTTTGGCATTTTCTATTCGATAATAAAATATTTACCCCCTGACAGATTAAATGTTCCAAATCATCAAACAACTCAAAATCAGACAAAGATGACCTGATGAAAAAAGCTGTTTTCAGATGGGGATTCGGCTACATATATTAAAAGAAACACTTATCCTCACTAACCTGGTCTTGTGGAAAAATACACATTGCCTTGCAAAACTATTCATCCCATTTTGCCATTGCTCATGTATTGTTGCGTCACAACATGGAATTAAAATGGATTATTCCTGAATGTATTTCTGTTGATGTAGCAGTGGGTGATTCTTGTTTATACAGAGACTCATCACTGTCATTACTGGAGTGTTTGTACTCCTTCATATGCTTCAACATCATCCACTTAAACAATTTCATGACCACAGGCATCAGGGCTTCAGGTCTGCAGACATTTATCCCTGTGATAGTGGGTTTTATGAGGGGACTGAGATAATGGTGAAGCATTTAAAGAAGGAGTGAACCTCACTCAGCACCAGAGACATTGAAGATATCATTGAAGATGGGTGCCAGTTGATCAGCACAGGCTTTCACTTAGAAAGAGGAAACACCATCAGGTCTTTGAACTTTACTGGTCTTCTGACACGTTCACATTTTCCTCAGTGATCTTTTTTTTAACAATTTTATTGAGCATTTTTTTCACAAACAGAACAACAGCACAATAACAAATCTTAATGATCTAAAAATAAATGAAAACGCAACAGAAAAAATTCTTCTCCATTTCAGCTAAACATTACATGAAGCTAACATCCAATACATAATGCACTATTCCAGAGTATGACATTTAAGTATTTTTCAACCAGACAATAAACAAGCACCATGTATGCTCATGTTGGCTCAGTCTGTGTAGGAGATTTTCTCATAGCTAGCCTGTTGAGCTATATTAATAGTTCACTCCTCGTAGAGCAGGAACCTTAGTAAATAAACAGCATATATATATATATATATATATATATATATATATATATATATATATATATATATATATATATATATATATATATATATATATATATTTGCAAAAACAGATAACTCCATTTTTATAATTTTTCAAAAAACATACTTTTTATTATTTCGTTAAGGTGATACCAGTCAAACTAACCTATGTGGTGAATTTGATCAAGTAACAGTGACATAACAAAATAGTGGCATCTCAAAAATACACCTTCATTAAAAGGACAACCCCCCGCCCCTGATGTATATATGCATATATATATATATATGTACATAAATGTGTACATGTACAAAGATATTTGTTTATATAGTAATAAAAAACTTAAAAGTGATTCTGCGCCTGGTCAACACATTACACTGAGCTGAGCTGTCGAGCGCCCCAAGATGGCGCCCCCAAATCCCGTCAACGCCCATAGGCGAAAACGGTCGATGCGGGGTCTACTCTTATATTATGTCTGTGGTTGTGATGGCCAGAATGACCCACATCATTTCAGAGGGGAAAAGGCCAGTGTCCCCAAGATCTGTTGTGATGCCCCACATAAACAGTTTTAAAGTGATGAGAACGTGTTTCTTCACAACCAATATTTAGGCATGACCAAAGTATATGAGTAACTGGAACCCTCCACTTCTCCAATAACAATCTCTAAGTTTCAAATTTCACTTGTGTTATTTTTGCAGTGGCCACTGTGGATAATTTTCATCTGAACTACGTATTTCTTTAAAAAAAAGGAAATTGTGGATAAACACAATCAGGAAGCAAGAGTCTTTACTGTCATTAAGTATCTGTAGCCCCATTTCCACACACCCTACTCGGTTTGACCCACCCAAATTTGGCTCCTGCCTGCTCAGTTTAACTCCGAGCGGTTTGTGTTTCGACCGGCCTAATAATGCCCCCATTTTTTTCTTCAGGCGTGGGTCATGGTAAATAGTAAAATTAGTTTGTATGTAAATAGTAAAATTATATTTCGGTTTTGACCCATTCCATTCATAGTGGTTCTTAATATAAATGTCTTTGCTCTTCACTTTTTCTGGACTTCCATAGAAAAAAGCCTTGTCATTTCTCCTTGGCCCTCGGCCAATCACTAAAAAGCAGTGTGTTCACTCAAAATTCAGTTTGACCAGTGGTGGGCACAGCTAACAAAAAAAGATAGCTTCAAAAACTCATGTTCCGCACACAAAAATATCAGGGTCACAGACGTTAAACCGAAGATAAATAGGGAAATTTGAGGAAGCTAACGCTAGCCACTAACAGCTAACAAACGGCTGTCACTCAATCTGTCACGCGTCTTCAGACAAAAGGTGCTGCATGCACACACACAGCACATGACAGCATGTACAGCGCTACATGTTTGAGGGGATAGCTGATTTAATTAATGATAAATTACTTTTAAACCTTAACTTTTACACAGCAGTGGAAGCTTTTGAGAAGAATATTCTATCCCTCTATGCCCAGACCGCAGCATTTAGAAACAAATTGTTGCTTGTGAGTCGGGAAGCCACTCCGGTGTCCACAACACAGTGCTGACCGTTTCTGGAGGTCCCTTTCCCCCTCTTTCAATCATTCTTTGACAAATGTGAAATAAATCATGACGCTTAGGGTTACTTATTGTTGTAACATCAGCGATATATGTTTAATGTGCACTATTTTTGACTAGAAAAGCATAAATAAAAATTGGCTTCATCTTTGCTGTGTAGAAGAAACATGTTTTGCCTATTTTATATATGCTGGTTAAATGTCCCTCAAGGATTACCATAGGGGCCCGTTTTTTATAGGATATGTTTGAAAAAACAAAGTGTCCAAAACAAAGTAAAGCGACCCAAAAGTCTCCTTCTACCTCATGCGATGCCGGTGACAAACCCAGAAAGCTCGGTTACAATACTAATTTAAAGGGCTTAGAGTCACAAAGTGGCACACTGTTTAAAAAATATGGATACCGGCGTCTCTGTTTTTGATCAACAGGAGCCGACAATGGAACCCGACCACATAATAACAATAATAAAGCAAAAGTTATGCTGTTGTCAACTGTGATCCCTTGTACAGTGGTGTGAAAAAGTATGTCCAAATCTACATGGCCTTGTGTGAAAAGTGACTGTCCCCTAAACCTAATAACGGGTTGGGCCACCTTCAGCAGCAACAACAGCAATCAACCGTTTGGAGGAGCTATAGAGGAATGTTGGCCCACTCATCTTTGCAGGATTGCTGTAATTCAGCCACATTGAAGGATGTTCAAGGATGAACAGCATTTTTAAGGTCATCCCACGGCATCTGAATAGGGTTCCGGTCAGGCCTTTGACTAGGCCACTCCAAAGACTTAATTTTGTTTTGTTTTTCAGCCATTCAGAGGTGGACTTGCTGGTGTGTTTTGGATCATTATGCTGCCAAAGTTTGGTTCAGCTTGAGGTCACAAACAGATGGCTGAACCTTCTCCTTCAGGGGTTTTTGGTATTTGGAGAGCACAATTGATGATTTCATTTAACAAAGTAAGTCTTTAAGGTCGTATAGCAGCAAAATAGCCCACAACCACCAGCATATTTCACTGTTGCTATGATGTTCTTTTTCTGAAATGCAGTATTTTCCAAAAAGGTCAACTTTAGTCTCATCAGTCCAAAGAGTATCTCACCAAATGTCTTAGGGATCATTAAGATGTGTTCTGGAAAAATTGAAACGCTTTATCACATCACTGTATAACTGGATGTTCTCTTAGCTTCAGGGCTAAGGGTTCGAGGGCTTTAATAAACAACCCTGGGCTTAAAGGGCAGCCCTGACTTGCTAACCTACACAGCTGGAACCTTGCAGACGATAGTCCAATTGTACAAGCATTAGGAGTATCATATAAAGTTCTTATCTAGTTAACAGATTTTTTCAAAACCAAATTTTCTAAAGTTTAAAAAAGATGTTCCCATTTAAACCAGCCAAACTCCTTGACTGCAACTAATGACAGGGTGATTGTTGGAACGTCTAAATCATATCCTGGCTGTTGTATCTTCTGTAGCCTTCTAAGGTTTTCAGAGCTGTGATGGTGTGGTTTAAAGCCAGTCTGAGCTGTATGAATTATGCTGCCTATGATCTTTGACAGTCTGTCCGAGACAATCTTTGCTAGAATGTTTTTGATCCGCTGTGATCTTTAATGCAGGTAGGGGATCAGTGGGGAGAGGGGAGGGCATTTTAAAATATTTGTCGGGGGGTGCAGGTTCAAGACTCTGTGTTGTCATTATGTGTGTGGGTTTTTCCCGTTTTCAGACACTTCTGACATGTGTATGTTCACATTTGTTGTGGTCTATCACCTGCCAGACACCCCGTATAGACGCATCACTCCGCCATGTTTACATAATGTGTAAATAAATACATTTTCATGGCAAAATACTTTTTTGCCTCTTAAACTAAGACAGACGTGCTATTATGTACTAATTATTATTCGTTGCTTATTGTTAATTTTTTTCCGTTTCTCTCACGCATACATCTAGTCCGCTTTCTGTACACACCAACAACAATAATTTCTTTATATTTTTGCATGCTGTTTATATCCAAGTGCATACAATAATAATTAAAAAACCTGGAAAAGGGTTCAAAATTTCCAGGTCATTCATGACTTACACTTTTCTTGCAAATTTATCCTGTAAATTTTTTCCTGTAATTTACTTTATCCTGTAATCTACTGCAATTCACTGTAATTTTCAAGTTGTATGCAAACAAAATTTCGTTCTATACGCACACTGTGCATACAAAATGACAAATAAAGTTGTCTAAGTCCAAGTCTAACTGGGGCAGGAGCTTAATACTCTTGTAAGAGAACCGTTTGGCACAGCTGCCTTCTTTCATGTGCTGACACTTTGTAACTCAAATGTAACTTCATTTGGCAATGTGATTAAACCTTAATTTGTCAAATACAGAGACAACAAATTAATAAGCATCAAAATATGGTTTTTGGGTTGGGCTTCTGCGATGTTTTCAGCGCATAAGAACTCATCTTCAGAACCTATGCACAAAATGGTCATCTGCACCGCGTAATCTACTTACAGCGGTTATCGCCAGCTATTGCAACCGTAAATTGCATAAAATACGGGCAACATTGCTCCCTCTGCATTTGTTCCCGTCAGCTCCTATGTCAGCCTAGAGTAGAAAAGACCCAGCCAATATGGCAGCGAGGCAGGATGCGCTCCAGCACCTAATAGGGCATCTAGTATATTTTGTCCATGGAGAGCAGTGTGTGAACACGGAGAGGTGGAGGGATATTTCAGCCGGTTTTACTCACGGTGTCTATAGTGTGGCAGTGCAAGCAGGTCTCTTTCTATCTTGTGTTTATCATCACTTATTTTAGAGCCCAAATAAGCAACTCCACTTTTAGAAACAAGCCCAAAAAAAGCCGCAACCCACGGCTCACAGAATTTACAAGCGACTTTAGACAAAAGAAGACCAAAGTCGCTTATAATAAGCGGACTTGGCAACACTGCCTCGGACAGTAATTGTACCCCGTGCGTCAGGAGCTCAGGAAGTGACATGCATATGCAGCGGAGATCAAAGTGAGTTGGTATTCGAAAAATTTTCTATACCCAACAGTACGAGGCCGAGCTCAATACCGAGGCATCGCATTCCGAGACAAAAAATGGCCTTGAGGCCAAGGCTGGTCACGAAACCTCCATCCCTGCTGAGCAGGTCCTTTGTTACTGTTTGGATAATTAATTTGTCTTCATTTCAATATAATTTTAATGTGTCTCAAATTAATTACATTCTGACTGTTGAAGTGTGACTTGAGGACAACTGCAGGGTGACAGGTGTTCATGTTTCCAGAGGATGGCTGACAGTGTTCTTTGAGGGACCATTAAACGTGCATGCATGATAATAGACAGAGCACCATAGTCCCTGTGCTGTCACTTGTTTGTGTCCACCTGCTGACCCTGTGGTGCAGCACTGCATGCCACCATTCCTCTCTGCCCTGTCTGCCTCTAATATCTAATGTGTATGAATGAATAATAGATCAGAGGCTTTAGCTGCTCTGTAACTCTACCCTTTATACCAGTAGAGGAAGCACGCCAACAACCTCAGCCAACAGAATACATGTGACCACAACAGAATACCCATTCAGTGTGATGACTGGTGAGTAAAAGCTGTGTTATTAGTGCCAATGAAACACTGTTGGCTTAACATAAACATTCAACCGGCTGGTGGTATAACTGAAGCTTCAGTGTGTCTCCAGTTGCTCCTGAGCACACAGCTGTGTGTGGTATCTGGAATCTGTTCTGCTTGTTAATCTGCAGCTTTGGACTGGGAGTTTCTCCTGCACTCAAACATATCTGTCCCCAGCTGTTCTGGCTCATACATTGCAATACACGGCTCAGTAGAGACGCATACAGACCCTTGAAAAGTATTCATATTCTAGCTAAATGTTTTCACATTTTGACATATTACAGCAGCAAAATTCAGTGTGATTTATTGGGACCTCTTACAGATACAAAGAAGCAGATAACTATGGAATGGAAGGAAAATAAAACAGTTTTTCAATTCTGTTTACAGAAAAAAGTATGGCTTTCAGGTGTATTTACCTACCTTAACATTAATAACCCTAAAAAAAATCCAGTATCAGTCATCCATCCATTTTCTAACACGTTTATCCCCATTGGGGTTGCAAAGGGTGCTGGTGTCTATCTCCAGCTGTCAGTGGGCGAAAGGCGGGGTACACCCTGGACAGGTCACCAGTCCATCACAGGGCAACACAGAAACAAACAGGACAAACAACCATTCACGGACACACTCACACTTAGAGGCCATTAACCTTACAGTCATGTTTTTGGACTGTGAAGCCAGGGTACCCTGAGAGAACCCACGCATGCAGAGGGAGAACATGCAAACTCCATGCAGAAAGGGTAGGACTCAAACCCAGGACTGTCTTGCTGAAAGGCAACTGAAGGCACCAGCGCTACCCACCGCCCACTGTGCAGCCCCAGTACAATAACCACCTTCAGAAATAAGTAAACAGAGTCCAAGCAGTTCTAACTTAATCTGTGTATAAATGCAACTGTTCTGAGGGCCACACAGGTTTGTTGGAGAACATTAAAGAACAAATAGCATCGTGATGATCAAGCAATAGAACAGACAGGTCAAGGAGAAAGACGCTTAAAGCAGGGTTAGGTTCTCAAACTATATCCCAAGCTTTGAACATCTCCGAGAGCTCTGTTCAACCGATCATTTAAACACGAAGAGAGGATGGACCAACTGCAAACCTACCCATACTTGGATGTCCACCTAAACTAACAGGCTGGGAAAAGAGAGCATTAATTAGAGAAGCAGCCAAAAAGGACCATGGTAACTCTGGAGGAGTTGCAGAGATCCACAACTCAGGTCAAAAAATGTCTTGACAAAAAAAGACACTTGTAGCAGAAAAACAAACACTGAACATCATTCTGAACAAAGCATCCCATCAGTAAATGGGAGAATGAATGTGACTTTGCTTGTAAAATCACTGTACATTAAAGGTAAATGTTGGCTAAACATATATAAAAATCTCTAAAGGTGTGTTCACATTGAGAGCGAATGTGGCAGGCTGGGCAACAGCAACACGACACCTACGATGGATGTTATTTCACATGGTCATGCACTTGTTCATTTATGTAACACTCACCATGCTGTTCACGATGCACTCATTAAACATGAATTGCAGCTGTCATGATGAAGTGGACTTCAGAGTTTTCTTTTTTGGGAGTCCTAGTTTATTCCTGAATTATTTTTATATTTAGGTATTCTTTCTTTTTTTTAATCAGTTCCATTTATGTTTTTAGCCTTTCTTCTCCCCTTTCCCATGCTGTTCCACCGTGCAATCCAGCTCATTCAGTTCACCTGTGTCAGCTGTTTTCTGTCATGAACCAGAGACAGATGGACCCAGTATTCAACCAGACAAGCAGAGGTACGTTTTAAGAAGGTTTATTTTTCAAAAACAGATGTGAGCAGAAACCAAGACAGGCAGGCAAAAATGAAGGGCAGGACAAAAACAAAGCTTGTGGTAAAAAACAGTCCAAGGCAAAAAAGCAGGCAATCAGATAAGGCAGGAAAAACACAGTACAGGGAATGCTGGCAAAACTCACCCATGGACATGGTAAAAACAAACAATAATGTGGCAGATTGCAGGGGGCAGAGGCAGGTATAAGTAAGGGAGTGATCAGGTGAATGGAGTGAAACTAATTACTGACATGGGTGGAGCTAATCAGGAACAGGGAAGTGCTTGGGAGTAAACTGAAGCTGATACGATGGCGACTGGAGAAGGGGAGTGACAGGAAGACAAAAGAATGCTGGCAGGTGAACTGAATTAAGACTGGTGACAGAAATGGTTGAAGCAGGCCAGATAAACTAATAATATAAAACAAAATCAAACCACAAAAAAACCCAACCTATTCAAAAACTAAGACAGAACCTAAAACAGAAACTGAACTTAAGGCAGGAGAGTGAAGTAATTAATCAAATATCAAACATAAACCATAACCAAACTCAAATCATGACAGTTTTCCCCATTCTTTAAGCTCCTGTCTGTTCTTCTTTCTTTGCTGGATTGTTGTTCTATTCCTGTTCATGTAAGAGCTACAATGATTGATTTAGATCAGACCATATTCGTGTGTTACAAGTTATAATGTTTCACCTTTGAAATGCAATTGAATGACAATTAAGTCTGTCTTTATCTATGTCTAAGGATATGTCTAAACAGTCAACGTGCAGATCTAAATCAAGCTAAGAATCTCTGGCAAGACTTTGAAATGTTGTTTACACATGTTCTCTGCCCAATCTGAGCTTGAGCTTTTCTGCAAAGAAGAATTCAAAACCAGAACATCTACAGACTTCAGGCAGAATTTAAGTTCCAGCCATACTTATAAAATGTTTATTTAAAAACATCTTAAAATGCCATGTATCATTTAGTTTCCACTTAATAGTTATGCCCAACTTTATGTTGGTCTATCACATACAATCTCAATAAAATTTACTCAAGTTGCAAAGTAAGAAAATGTGAAAAAGTTAATTTTGGCAAATCAGAACAAAGTGATCAGTTTTCTATCCACCAACTGCATCCCTATTAAACCTGTATGAGTAAAATTCTGTTTAGTTTCTCTGAGCCTGGAGCTGTTATGTTGATGTTCTCTCATGTGTGGATGGTTGCTATCTATGCCAGCTGATAGCTAACAACAAGCAAACAGTATATCTGGGTGGGTTGCCACACAAGCTGACTACAATACAGTAAACCAGTAATTTCCTGCGTGAGACATGTACAACTTTCCTTTGACAACAGCACCACCTGCAGGAGAAGTGTAAGTAAAACAACTGTGTACACTACACTTACTACATCCTTTGGCAAAATGACCAAAGAAGAAAATAATTTAAAATCTATTAATTGTTTTACAAATAACTTTGTCTCACATCTCTTGAGTGCTTGTTTATTCCTAGATTTCATATAACACCATTGGGAATGATGTAACAGGCTGTTAAACTAAAAACCGATTAGACAGAGGGAATAATCTCTAGAAAAGTAAACGTTTTTGTTAACATTTTAACATAAGGTTCTTGTGATCAACTGATAATGACTATTTAATATTTGGCTTTACTGACCTGTATGTTGAATTTAATTTCAATCTTCTTTAGCCTGTATTTTTTTTTTAACAAATTGGCCAGATGAAAACTGAAAGACAGACACATGTAACATGGTTCTGACCTCTATGAAAAAAATAATAATTTTAGTTTTTCAATTTGCTTTGCTATTTTTTAAAAAATTGTGATTTGGCCAAAAACAAATTCCCCTTTTTCAACAAATCAACTTATTTATTCTATTCATGCGACTCAGGGACATGACAGTAGGTGCTGGTTTAGAAAACTAATTATATTTAAGTACAGCTAATGTACTAAAATTGTTAGGAGTTTTATCAGTGTTTTTTTATTCTCATTTACTGATCAAAGGAGTTCACTTGTATTCTGAAGTGCTGCAAAAAAAAGTTTAAATCAAAAAAGTGAATGTGTTTCATGTTGAGCAGCCAGATCTGATAAAGACTGACTAAAGACACTGTTATTGTACAACAGTCTGATGAAGATTGCAGATGAGAACCCACTCTCCCCAGCAGGCTTATACAAAATAAGACTTTTGGAAGCAGTGTGTGCGGCCGACCGTATGTCTTTGTCAATATTGTATATTATATTGCTGATTGTGTTGATTTAACTGTAAATATCTAAACTCTATTGGTATGTGATCGGCAGATGCTGCTGGATTTAAGAGATTTCACTGAAACTGCACTAAAACTGCTTAACAGCTGGACATAAAACTTTCTGGGTGCTTCTTTTGGAGATCCCCGCTAACTTGTGCTATGCCCTTACTCCCACCTCGATTGCATTATTGAACCTGTCAAACGTGCGAATGCAGGCAATCTTTTAGAAAAGTTGAAGGCCTCTTTGACAACACTCTTCTTTGGGTTCTCTGCTGTATTTTTAAGCTGTGTCTTGTCTTTATGTCTTGAAGTTTGCAGGACCTTATTGATGCCCAGTGTGTTACCTGCCCAGTGTTCCAGCCCCGCTTCATCTGTTCCTGTCTCTGCATGGATTCCATCAGGGGAACCTGCAGCATCTGTGTCAAGCACCCAAGACAGCTATCCGAGTGGATCCTCTGGTCCCTGCAAGGATCGGCCTGGTTAGTAACTGAGGAGGAGGAATAGTTACTGTATTTAAGAGTTGCTCCAAATGTAAACAGCTATTTTTCTAATTTTCTTTCACCAGCTTTCAAGGGAAGGCATTTGAACCAGGTACTGTTATGTGCTGTGGTCTATAGGCCGCACAAGTAAAAGAAGGATAATTTAAATGATTTTTCCTTTTTCTTGGCTAAAATCATACCAAAAAGGCAGTGCTCTTATCCCCGGGGATTTTATATTAATGTGTGTTGCCCCGATAAGCTGATGGTAAACAGTTTATTAAAACATTATTGACTCTTTTTGTCTTATTAAGTCTGTCTGGTCATGTACATGAAAGCAGACACACCAACAGTCTGGTTTTATCCTACAGTTTATTTCCCCTCCTGTGCTCATTACAAAGGTCATGAAAATACATGGCTGTGGCCTGTCTACTCTGACTTTATTACATCATCAATCATGTAATAAACATGACATTTTGGGCATCCATTTTGGACAGACTAGCTCTCTTGACACTTGTAGGCAATCACCATCTCCATATAGAAATAAATTCCAAATTTATTTTATTTTACATTATTTAATATACAAATAATATTGTATGATAAATTATATTGTTTAAAAGCTATAACTAATACTGACACTCTTTGGCTCAAATCAGTAAAACAGCTTGCCAAGCACAACAATCTAATACGCCATTTTTAAACATTGTGAAACCCCTCTGAATTTTTACTAGCACATGATAGGTATATGTTGTTGTATTCTGTTCTATTTCTGGGCCGCTTCTCTTATGTCAGGGTTTGGGATATCTTTTCCCTTCTGTATTGTTGTCCTTTCCTTTCTCCACTAGATGGCATCCTGTAAGCATGGTGACCGGGTGAAGCACAGGTGTTCTACATCAGACCTCATCAGCAGGAGGATAAGAGGAGACGGCTGCCAGCACTTCTTCGCTAGAGTATTGCCTCACAGTGATCCTTGCCTGCTCACTCCTAATCCAGTAATGGCTCAATTTCCCAGCACCCAAACCCACCAACAAGCCTTTCAGAAAACTCCCTGGTTCTTCAGTCCCAGCTGGCAGCCTCCAGGTTTCTCAGTCCTCCTGCAATCCCATCCTGCTCACCCTCCACCATGCTTCCCCTCTCAAAATCAAGAATCTTTTGTAAACTCGCCTGCTTCCTAGAACAGACCCAGCTCATTCCTCCCTGGCGGATCTCCACCCCAGGTCTCTGCTGTCCTGACTCAAGCTCCCATTCGCTGATTCCTGACAACTGGCATCACTTCTTCAATAAACCTTAAAAACTGTGTTGATCTCCTGAGTGTGTTCTGCATGTGGGTTGAATCAATTGGTAAAATCGTGAAAGAACACTCTGGCCAACCTGACCCAGCAGACTCACTCAGGAGAGCCCTTTCAAACCAGGAACAGCAGACTGAAACCCATGAAGCGACTCTCTGAGCTCTCCTGGACCAACAGACAAAGACACAGCAGCAACTCGAACAGGTGACGGCACTTCTACAACATCAGTTCACTCCTCCCCTGGATGGAGCCACCGATTCTCCGGTCTCGCAGTAGATTCCTGATACAGGTATAATAACCTCACCAAATCCTGACAATTTTTCTGGTGATATTTGTAGCTGTGGGGGTTTCCTCCTCCAATGCTCGTTAGTTTTTAACCGCTCTCCTCTGCTCAGTCTTTTCCATACGACGATGCAAAGATCTCATTCATTCTTGGTTTACTCTCCGGTAAGGCTTCAAGATGGGCTGAGGCCTGCTTTACTGATTACAACCATTTTGCCTGTATCTTTGATTAATTTGTATGAGAATTAAGTTGAATTTTGCTAATAGGAATGACCAACCCAGCGTGTCTCGCCAATTATAGTCTTTAAAGCAACAAAACAGACCTGCTTCGGAGTTTTCTATTGAGTTCCGTACTTTGGCAGCACCATCAGGCTAAGATTCCTGGACTCTTAAAGCAACATTTTTCCAGTCACTAGATGAGTCCTTAAAGGATGCGCTCAAACCTATCGACAAACCAGAAACCTTAAATGAAATTATAGCTCCCACCATGAAGACAGATAACAGAATCAGAGGAAGACATAGATATAGATTGGAAGGATCTGCCGTGAGACCCCCTCCACTGCAAATAAATACACCTCCTCCTCGGCCATTTCCAAGGCAAGGCAAGGCAAATTTATTTATATAGCACAATTCAGTACAAAGACAATGCAAAGTGCTTTACATGATTAAAACATAGCAAAATAAAACAGAATAAGAGCAAGTAGGAATAAAATATAGATAGAAAATAGAACAAAAAAGTGGTGATTCAGTTAACTAGGACAGTTGAAGGCAATTTTAAACAAATGTGTTTTTAATCTTGATTTAAAAGAACTCAGGCTTTCCGCACTTATACAGTTTTCTGGAAGTTTGTTCCAGATAATTGGAGCATAGGAACTAAATGCTGCTTCTCCGTGTTTGGTTCTGGTTCTAGGTATGTGGAGTAGGCTGGAGCCAGATGACCTTAGTGGTCTGGAGGGTTGATACACTGATAACAAGTCTGTGATGTATTTAGGAGCTAAGCCATTTAAGGATTTATAGACAAACAGAAGTATTTTAAAGTCTATTCTCTGAGATACAGGGAGCCAGTGTAAGGACTTTAGAACTGGGGTGATGTGCTCTACTTTCTTAGTCTTAGTGAGGACACGGGCAGCAGCGTTCTGGATCAGCTGCAGCTGTCTGATCCACTTTTTAGGCAGACCTGTGAAGACACCGTTGCAGTAATCAATTCGACTAAAAATAAACGCATGGATTAGTTTTTCTAGATCCTGCTGAGACATCAGTCCTTTAATCCTAGAAATGTTCTTCAGGTGATAGAAAGCCGACCTTGTAACTGCCTTTAGATGCTTTTGAAGGTTCAGGTCTGAGTCCATCACTACACCCAGGTTTCGGGCCTGATTTGTGGTTTTTAGCTGCAGCGACTGAAGCTGTGTGCTAACTTTTGATCTTTCCTCTATTGGTCCAAATATTATTACTTCAGTTTTGTTTTTATTCAATTGGAGAAAATTTTGGCACATCCACGTATTGATTTCTTCTAGGCATTTACTCAGTGCCTGAATTGGTTCATAGTCACCTGGTGACATGGTGATGTAGAGCTGTGTGTCGTCTGCATAGTTATGGTAGCTGATGTTGTTATTTTTTATTATCTGGGCTAGAGGGAGCATGTAGATATTGAAAAGGAGGGGACCCAGGATGGACCCTTGGGGAACCCCAAATGGGATTTTTGTCATCTCTGATGTAAAGTTACCTACTGATACAAAAAATTCCCTGTCCTTTAAGTAGGATTTAAACCAGTTGAGTGCTGTACCAGAGAGGCCGACCCAGTTCTCCAGGCGTTCTAACAGAATGGAGTGATCGACAGTATCAAATGCTGCACTAAGGTCCAATAGTACCAGCACGGTGGTTCTTCCACAGTCTGTATTTATATGGATGTCATTAAACACCTTGATCAGGGCGGTCTCTGTACTGTGGTGAGCGCGGAAACCTGACTGGAAAACGTCAAATCGGCTGGTCGTTGTTAAGAAGGTGTTTAATTGTTGAAATACAGCTTTTTCAATAATCTTACTGATAAAGGGGAGGTTTGAGATGGGCCTGTAGTTCTGGAGTAGAAGTTTGTCTAAATTGTTCTTTTTCAGCAGTGGTTTGATAATTGCTGTTTTTAGGGACTGGGGGAAAACACCTGACAGGAGGGACGTGTTTATTATCTGAGTCAAATCAGACGCTATGACAGGTAAAACTTTTTTAAAGAAAGCTGTGGGTAGAACATCAAGACAGCATGAAGAGGAACTTAGCTGCTGAATGATCTGCTCTAAGCTTTTGTAGTTTATTTGGCTGAATTGGGACATTTTGTCAGGATAAGTTCCAGCTGAGTACGGCTTTGGTTCTGGAGCTGGTGTGGATGTACAAACTGATCCTCTAATTTTTAGGATTTTCTCAGTAAAGAAGTTAGCAAATTCGTTGCAGGCCCTGGTGGAGTGGAGTTCTGAAGCCACGGACACAGGAGGATTTGTTAACCTGTCGACTGTGGCAAATAAGACACGAGCATTATTAATGTTTTTCTTAATGATCTCAGAGAAGAAAGATTCTCTTGCATTTTTCAGTTGTAAGTTATATCTGTAAAGTCTCTCTTTATAGATGTCATAGTGAACCTGGAGTCTATTCTTTCTCCACCTGCGTTCAGCTTTGCGACATTCCCTTTTTTCACTTCTAACTGATGGAGCATTTCTCCAAGGAGATTTATTCTTCCCGTAAAAAACCTTCACTTTAACTGGAGCAATGCAGTCAATGATGTCTGAGACTTTAGACTGAAAGTTATCTACTAGCTCATCTACTGAGTTGCAGCCCAAGGTTGAAGTAGCAAAGTAAGCTTGAATAAAATTTTCTGTGGCATTGTCCTTAAAGGTGCGTTTTCTTACGATGTCCCTTTGGCTAAATGAGTCACTGGAAATGATACATTCAAAGGTAACGGAGAAGTGATCGGATAAGGCAACATCAGTTACATTGACCTGTGAAATGTTTAGACCTTTAGTGATGATTAAGTCTAAAATATGCCCCTGTTTGTGTGTTGGCTGTTTAACATGCTGAGTTAAACCAAAGTTTCTAAGTGTGTCACACAGTTCTTTTGCACTTCTGTCTTCAGGGTTGTCAACGTGAAAGTTGAAGTCTCCAACAATAATTAAAAAGTCATAATCAACGCATATCACAGACAAGAGGTCACTAAAATCCTTAAAAAAGTTTGATGTGGACTTAGGAGGCCTGTAAACATTCAGAAACATAGTTCGTACCGTGCTCTTTACCTTGAGAGCCAAATGTTCAAAAGAGTCAAATTTTCCCAGAAACACCTTTTTACACTTTAGTGAATCATTAAACAATGTTGCTACTCCTCCACCTTTCCTTTGCTGTCTGCTCTCACAAAGAAAATTGTAGTTTGGAGGAGTCGACTCCAGCAGAATGGCTGCTTCATTAGATTCATGTAACCATGTTTCTGTTAAAAACATAACATCAAGATTATTGTCAATAATGAAGTCATTAATTAAAAGGGATTTTCCTGACAGAGATCTAATGTTTAATAAACCCAGTTTATATGATTTGGTGGTTGATGGTGTCTTTGTGGCAGGTTGCATCTGACAGTTTATGACTTTTAAGTACGACTGATTATTCCTGTGTGTTTTCCTTTTGCTTTTCTTATTTCTGCCACGTATCATAACAGATATTCCATGTTCTCCGTCAGGAGGCCCAGGCTTATGCTGGTAGCGGTCTTGACTGATAAACGTACAGCCAGGGCCTGCTGTATATCACAAGGACGTTATCCGAAGGTCTTCAGGACAGGCATGTTCTGTGATATGTAGAGGAGGAGGAGGATCTGGACCTCTGCGTCCTTTGGAAGATTCTGATTTAGTCACAGAACTGTGGTTTTCAGAATTAATATGTGGAGAGGATGTCAACTGTAGACCAATCTTAAGGACTTTGTTCATGGTGTGAGAAAAATCCAGGAAAGGAACCTCTGGGCTTTGTGGAGAGGAAGGCGAGGCGGGTGTAGTCTGGATCGGTGTTTGTGACGATGGCGATTCTTGGTCCTCTCTTTGTCCTGCTGAGATCTGGGATGAATCCTCCTGTAGCTCTGACGAAGCCTCTTTCTGTGTCATCTTTCTGGCCATCTTTATCTTGGCTTGTTCGGGTTGCACTGGGCTTATCTTTTGTTTAGGCACTGGATGTTCATTGTTTTGGGACAAAGCTGATGCCGTATGGTTCACAGAATAGAAGATGTTTGAAATCAGTCGTTTTGCACCTGACCTATTTAGAGAGAAGCCATCTCTGTTGAACAGATGTCTTCTTTCCCAGAAGATGTTAAAGTTGTCTATGAAGGTTACAGTTGTTTCTTTGCATGTTTTTTCCAGCCATTTGTTTAGCATCAGAATTCGGGAAAAAATCTCGTCTCCACAAGCCACGGGCGGGAAAGGGCCGCTCAGAAGCACCTTGACATTTTTGCCATGAACTAAGTTCAACAGACGAATGTAATCCTCTTTCAATACTTCTGATTTTCTTATCCGGGTGACGTCGCCCAGGGCTTCAGCTTGTATTATGAGTTTTTCCAAGGTCGGGCGCTCTTTCAAGATCCTTGGAAGGATGTCTAATAAATCAGACACCAGGCCATAGTTCGAATTGTTATAAATTAACACCTCTGTGTTTTTCTTGTTACAGAAATGTTTAATCCCACATACAGACCCACTGCATAAAATCAGGGTCCTTGGCCCCGTGGCATGTCTTTTCTCTGATGTATTAGAGCGAAAGTCGTTGACGTACCTCTGAGTGTTGTCATGATTCTCCTGGGTCACATTTTGGAGCGGAGCGAATCTGTTTCGTAAAGGAATTCCAGCATTTCCAGCAGGTTTACTCCTATCATTTGTTGTGGGAGCAGCCCGCTGTTGTTTCACTTGTCCTGTTCTAAGTTCCACTAATCCTGAGCCTGAACCTATGCAAATCGGCCAGACTCTGGAAGAACGTCAGCACTGAAGAGAAGCCAACCAGTGTATTTACTGCGGATCCCTTCGTCACTACATTGCTTCGTGTCCAATCCTTTCCGCATTGGCAGTCGCAGCCTCTAGGCACCAATTGATTTAGGTTGTGAACAGAACCTGATAGATCAAAGATTAGTCATTCAAGCTGGAATCAAAACCATACCTTTAGCTACCCCTCTCAATGTTTCAGCTTTGAATGGAAAGGCCCTGCCCAAGGTTACCCACCAAACTAAGCATCTGGAATTAGTCATCTCAGGCAATCACTGAGCGCATATGTCCTTCTTTGTCTTGCATATAACACAATCAACCATCGTCTTAGGCTTTGACTGGTTACAAAGCCACAACCCACATCTCAACTGGTCAGATCTCCGCATAGATTCTTGGGCCATCAACTGTCTCTCCACCAGTCTACTGTCCGCTGTTCCGCCTGGTCATCTCCAAAAACCTTGGTATCCCTGTTTCAACGGTGTATAATGTTATGTTTATGTTCTAGTACTGGAGGCCTTGACCATATCACAGGCATCATGAAATCAGAAAATTATCAAGCAATTCTAGAGCAAAATGTTTACTTACAGCCCACCTCCAAAAGCACCCAGGAAAGGTTCAAAGGGAAAATAATGGACTGTTTTAAAATGGCCAGCAGTACGTCCTGATCTCAATCCAATTGAAAATCTTTGGGGGAACCTGAAATCTACAATTGGAGAAAGGAACCCTGCAAACGTTCAAGAGCTTGAGCATATTGCAAAGGAAGTGTGGGAGAAAATACCACCCAAGAAGTGCAAAAAGCTTATAGATAGATATAAGAAATGTCTGGAGGCTGTCATCACTCCCAAAGGGTGAGCAACCAAATATTAAGGAAGGATGTCAATATTAGTGCACAGACTGGTTTTCTGTTTGCTTTGGAATTATAATGAAGCTAAGAAGGAAATTCAACTAAAGAAACTCTCGCTCACTTTCATCCAATCGGAGGCTGGTCCGCCTTCGATGCAGCCAATCCTCTTCGAGCCGCACCTCCACAAAGCCCAATCATCATCCATCGTTCACCTTAAAAGCAACTCCAAATCATCTCTCAGCCTGCTTTTCAGCAAGCGCAAGAATAGGCGCACTATGTCGAATTTCAATTCAGACGACTCTGCTGGGTCCCTGTTCTATGATCAACAAATCAACTTATCTTCAAATCCTCCCGCTCGAAAAAGTTCCCGTCTAGCCGCTCTTTCATCTCCGTCCTCCGCGTTACGCTCCAGGGGTATTTTGCCAGGCTCCGACCTAGACTCTGCTCAGCTTTCTCAGTTGGCCTCCCTTCTGCCTCATCATGATTCATCTCCATCTCCCCCGCCAATCTGCTCCTCCGTCTGCCCCGAATCCAGGTCGCAAGCGGTTAAGCAAATCCTCCACTCCCCCCGCCAAATGCAGCAGACGACGTTCCAGCTCTACCCCAGCTCCAGCCGCCGTTGCGCCAGCGGCACCATCCTTCCCCAATCCTTCTGCTGTTGATCAGTTTTCGGCTTCCCTCTGCTCCACCCTGGATTCTCTTAATCTCTCAGTCTCAAATCTCTCTGCACGTCTTCAAGCCCTGGAAAACCCCCACACTGCCACGTCATTGCTGCCATTACCTTCGCAGTCGGATCCCCTCCCTCCCCTTCCTTCTTTCACACTCGCCAACGCCTGTCCCGGGCCAGCTTTAGGTAAGATTTATCTAACCATGTTTTTCTTATAATTGTAATTTTTATGCGTTTTGCTCATTATGTTTTGTGTCCCTGCCCTTTCCATTCAGGCAGATCATATATTCCGATGTACTCTAACATTTTTCCTCGCCTCCGTTCAAATATTATTCAAGGAAAATATGTTAATTTAGTTTCACTCATCCTTCCCTCTTCTGAAGTTGAACACCAAGTTGCCTCAGCAGGCGACATTACAGCCATTTTCAAATCATCTGATCCCCGTTGATCTAAAGACCTCACCATTGGCCAATTCCTAGCAGCATTCAGCATCTACCGGGACATTCTTTGTTCAGTTTATCTGGACCGCAGGGTCGAGCTCGATACTTATCTTGCATTAATAGCAGATCTTCACATTAAATTTGGCAATAACCTCTTTTATCAAACTCACAAATCATTCGCTACTAAAGCAGCTGCAACCTTGGCCCAATCCGGGGTTTGTTTGGACTGGTCTGTCTTGGATACAGATCTCTTAATCATGTTGACTCAGTTCATTCCCTGTTCTTCCTGTCATTCAACCGGTCACCTCAGTGCTTTCTGCCCATCAATTCCCTTTAAGTCTAGCACTCCGTCTATTCCTCCTCTGCTCTCATCTACATTCGCCCAGCCCACAGACCGAAGAGGTAGAAAAGTCCAGCCACTGCAAGGATGCGCATCCCAAGCCCATCTGTCCCCGCCGTGCACTCTTCATGAGAAAACGTACCTTCAAACCTTAATAGCCCGTCACCTTTCCACCCCCATTGTTATTTCTGAATTGGCGGTTTGTCTTATTCATCATCCTGACCGCACTTTTGTCAATTTCATTCTTACCGGTCTATCTCAAGGTTTTCTTGTCGCCGTTTACAACCCCCCCTCCCTCACCCACGTTTCTGCTAATCTTCAATTCTCTCTAAAAGAACCAGATATCGTAGATCAGTTACTTCACAAAGAAGTGTCCAAGGGCTTCATGATCGGTCCTTTCAAAACTTCTCCTTTTGCTCTTTTCTGTGTGAGTCCTCTAGGGGTAGCTACCAACAAATATTCTGTAAAAAAGAGGCTCATATTGGACTTATCTGTCCCTCATTCTGGCTGTCACTCCTCTATAAATAGCCTCATCCCTCTTTCCCATTTTTCCCTTCACTACGCTTCTGTAGACGGCGCTATTTCTCTGATCAAGCTCACTGGCCAAGGGGCTTGGCTGGCTAAAGCCGACATTTCTGATGCTTTCAAAATCGTTCCCATTCACCCCTCTCAGTGTCACCTGTTCGGTGCTAAATGGAAGTCCTTGTTCTATTTTGCTGTCCGTTTCAAGTTCGGCTGCAGGAGTAGTCCCTGTCTGTTTGACAAAATTTCAGAAGCTCTGTGTTGGATTCTCCTTAATGTCACTCATCTCCCATGTGTTCTTCATATCCTGGATGATTTTCTACACATAGATCCTCCCTCCACCCGGTCCAGTTCGTCACTTCTCAAACTGAAAAGGCTCTTTACCCGTCTTGGCGTTCCCCTGTCCGAAGAAAAAACCATCGGCCCCGCAACAAGTTTTTAGGCATAGTTCTCGATTCAGTGGCCACGATGGCATCCCTGCCCGCATACAAGCTGTCTCGAATTTGTGAGATTTCTCAGTCTTATAGTTCTACATTAGTTATTTCCAAATATCAGTTGCTTTCCTTGCTCGGTCACCTCAATTTTGCCAGGTCTGACTACCATGCTAAGACGTATCATCAGGGTCGAGGCCAGACACAAATGGAGCTTAGAAACAATGGATTCTGGGTCATTGGTGGGAGTAAGTTGGTGGCCACGCTGATACGCGATTGTGTGTTTTGCAGAAAACTTAGGAGGTCAACAGAAAAGCAGAGAATGGCTGACCTTCCTAAAGAACGTGTCAAATCCTCTGCACCTTTCACGTATAGTGGCATGGACTGTTTTGGCCCTTTCATTTTGAAGAAAGCCCACAAAGAGTACAACATATATGGCCTAATTGTCTCTACTCTAGAGCTGTCCAAATCGAAATGCTCGAAGATTTGTCAACTGACTCATTCATAAATGCACTGAGATGCTTTATTAGCATTAGAGGAGCTGTACGACAACTGCACTGTGATCAAGACTCTAATTTTGTTGCTGACAGGCACGAGTTCACACAAGCACTGAAACAATGTGACACTAAGTTACTAGAACTTTTCTTAATGGATAAACAGTGTGAATTTGTTTTCAATCCCCCCTCTGCCAGTCATGCAGACGGTATCTGGGAAAGACAGATCAGAACCATCAGAAACGTGTTGAATGCTACCTTTGCACAGTGTTCAGGCCGACTGGATGACGCTTCACTCAGGACATTGCTATATGAGGCCAAGGCTATTGTCAAAAGCCGCCCATTAACAGTGGATGGAATCAATGATCCTCAAAAGCATTGGAGCCCATAACACCAAACCATCTCATTATGATGAAAACTAAGGTTGCTCTCCCTCCCCCTGGAGTGTTTGTCAATGAGGATCTATATGCCACAAAGAGGTGGAGGAGAGTGCAGTATCTCATTGAACAATTCTGGAGTTGCTGGAAAAGGAACATTTGTTGAACATTTTCATGAGATAGAAATGGCACTCAGCTCAGCGCAACCTCAAGAAAGAAGACATTGTCATTATAACTTTTCAAGAAATCAGTGGCAACTAGGACGAGTGGTGGAAACTGTACAAGGCAGTGATGGATTGGTCCGTCGAGTCAAAGTTATTGAGCGAAAGTCAAATTCCTCTTCTACACACAGTTATTGTGAGGCCAATCTAGAAATTGGTTCATCTTTTGAAAAATTGATGAGAACAGAAGAACAACTTTTGAACAGTTCATTTACTCCATAGTAGTTTTATGCAAACATATTCATTTAGTAGAGTCAAGAAATCCCGTTCAATTAATTTACCCTTTACATATTACTTTATTCATTCATTGTGACAGGATTTGGTGGGAGTGTAAATAACTGCTAAATGGTAAAATTCTCCTTCTTGTTCATTGGTCCAGCAGTGACACCTAGTGGTTAATTTTTGCTTTTACTTTGAAGAACGGTAGATTTGTTCTTCGTGTGTTTTGTGATATGATGCATTCCTGTTCTTTATAAGCACGATGAGACGGCATTAGATCCTGAAGAAACCCAAAGAAAATTGTTAAAATAGCGCCCTTGGAAAGGAGAATGAGGTATAACATGCGCAATTGTGATTTGTGATAAGAAATGTTATTCGTTTACTTAAAAAGCAGTAAAACATCATTGGTTTATTTGTTTAAAAAAACAAAACTGTGTATTCTGACGAGTTAAGGACACAACGTATTCTTTTTTTTTGTATGTGTGAACATTAATATGCTAATTTTATAAAAGAGTTAAAAATGTCCAACAATTACGTATTCTTGTATTTCATGCTACAGTTTTCACGGTGTCTATGACAAGAAATGTCAAGACTAAACTGCACCCGTATGGAAATAACAGCATCTGGCTGTTATTTCCAAGAGGCCGCTACACAGCTATATATTTTAATTAATGTCAGGGAGAAATATTAACAGTCAAAATGGATGATAATGGTCATTGGGTGGCATGTCTTCTTAAAACTGATAACATTCCTTTGATATAATTAATATCTATAGGTATAACAATGAACAAAAAAACAAGAGCCTTCTGTATCAGATTACAAAAGTTAAGGAATTTGAAACTGAATACTCAGCGGACGATATATTATGAAGAGGTGACTTTAACCCAACCCCTGGGCCCCATTTCACAAAGCTGGGTTAGTGGATATCCAGAGTAGGTTCTAGGTTACATTCCTGAAAGCTTGCAAGCTGTTATCCTGAGTCAAATAAGGACAACAAATTGCTCTGTGAAACCACCTTGCTTGGTAGCAGGGTTGTTTAGGTTAAACCTGTTTTTTTTTTTTGCTTTTTAGCAAAAAGTCTCAGAAAAGGCGTGCCATTCTCTGGAGAAGCCTGTATGCTGGAGCACATATACACCACAGAAATCTCTGTCAGGAGAGGCTGATCAAGCCACGATTAAAAATTTTCAAGCGTTACTGTTTTCCACCAGAGTGAATTTATCTTTATTTCCTGCTGCGCCTCACTAGTACAAGAGGATGCAGTTTTGAGAAAATTCTCTGTGCTGTGTTGTCTCTCAGGTTGCACCTAGACATGTAATCAGTGAGCGCACAATTGATATCACCGGTTCTGAAACCTAAAATGCTGAGTATGACAGAGTGGGATAGAACTACTCAGAGTTGGTGCTTTCAACTTAGGGTAGGGCAATTCTTTGTGAAACAGGGCCCTGATGAATGGTTAGACAGATAGCCAACTAGACACAATCAAATAAGATATGAACTTTCATGAACCAAACCATGCTTGATATCTGGAGAGAACAAAACAAGGATTGAAGACAATTAACTTGGAAAAAACAAATGGTCAGACACCCGGAAGAAATTATTGGTTAATAACCTACTCAGTAGAAAAATAAGACTGTAGTGCTCAGATTTGCTGTAGCCCTTTACCGAATTGCTGCATCATAAATTTGAGAATAACATGTAAGATTTAAAAAGAACTTCAAAGACTATATGAAATGTAACTCTTTTTTGCCAACCTATAACGATCATTGTTGTGATGTTTAAAAAAAATCATATTGGATATATAAAGTGATAATGGCTTACAATCATCAGTGCAAAAAATGGGAATTTCTGCAATGTTCTATAACAAAACTGTCATGATCTGAGTTTTGTCTTTGTGTTTTGGACTGTATGGACTTTACATTTCCAGTCCACGTCTCAGTCACTTCCCTGCCAGCATTCACCTTAATTATTTCCACCTGCTGCTGCCACTAATTAGTGTCAACACAGCTCACCTGTCACTCCGCCTATATTCATCTGCCTCGTGCAAGCTCCCAGTGGGAATTCTATAATAATATATGGGAAGTGTTGTTGTTTTTTTTTTTTTTTTTTACCTATGGCATGGAAAGAAGCAATCATAGTTCCAATCTTAAAGCCAGGTAAAGAGCGGTCAAATCCAGCAAGTTATAGGCCTATTGCTTTAACTTCACATATATCTAAAATAATGGAGAGAATGATAAATGAAAGATTGAGCTACTTTGTTCAGAAGAGGGGATATTTATCTAAATTTAAAAGTGGATTTAGAAAAGGTAGGAGTGCTATGGATCCTATTCTATGCTTAGAACATAAAATCAGAAAAGACCAAGTTAATAAGGAGAGTGTGGTGGCTGTTTTCTTTGATATAGAGAAAGTTTATGATATGATGTGGAAAGAAGGTTTTTTAATTAAACTGAAAAGAATTGGAATTAATGTTTTATTGGATACAATTTTTTTACAAGATAGATCAATACAAGTAAGAATGGGACAACATTTGTCAGAAAAGTTTTTTGTTGAAAATGGTATACCACAGTATAATGAGTCCTTTGCTTTTTCTATTATGATTAATTATATGTGAGACAATTTGAAGAGTGAATTGGGGTTTTCTTTATTTGCTGATGATGGAGCAATCTGGAAGAAGGGTAAAAATGTAAATTTCATTGTTAAAAAGATACAAGAAGCAATTAATAATTTAGAAAATTGGTCTTTTAAATGGGGATTTAAAATTTCTATAGACAAAACAAAGACTTTACTTTTTTATGAGGAAGAAAGTATCGGAAAACTTAAAATTGTAAATATATAATTATGAATGAGAAAGGGTAAAGGAATTTAAGTTTTGGGGTTTATGGTTGGATGAAAAACTTGGAAATATTCAAAAAGTAGTAGATAAGTGTAAGAGAGTTTTAAATGTAATGGTGTTTGGTGGGGTGCTGAGAGAAAAGCTTTGAAAGCAATATATACTGGTTTAATAAGGTCTGTATTTGATTATGGCTGTATAGCTTTTGGATCAGCATCAGAAACATTACACAAACAATTTTGATAATATTCAGTATCAAGCCTTGAGGTTATGTACAGGAGCTGTCAGAACAACTCCGTCAGCTTTACTACTAGAAATGGGAGAGCTACCACTTCATCTCAGAAGATTACAGTTAAAGACTTCTTATTGGTGTCATTTAAAGGGAAATGACACCAATGGAAATCATAAATGTCAAGAAATTTTAAAACCTAGTTGGGAGAAGGGAAAAAAATAATTTAAATTATTTTGTTTGGGAGATAGAAAACATTATAAAAGACTTTGATTTAGCTTATATAAATATCAGTCAAACAGTTCTTTTACTAGTTCATCCATCTATATTTCCTAATAGTGTTGTTGATTTTACTTTGTTGGAGAAAAGGAAAAAAGAAAACCTTTTAGATCCAAATTCAGTACAATCATATTTAGACAATAAGTACTATGGATGTGTCCAAGTTTATATAGATGCTTCAAAAAACTTAAATAGCAATAACGGGGTGTCATTCATTGTTCCAGAATTCAGTATTAAAACATGTAAAATAACTTCTGATGGAGTATCAGTTTATGCAGGAGAGATGGTGGGTATCATTTTTGTCAGGGTTCAGTTTTGATTGGGTTTTTGTTCACTACTATTTCAGTTTTTCCTCCTTGTCAGGGTTTAGTCATGTTCTGGCCTCATTTATTGTTAGTTTTCAGCTCCTCCTCCCCCTCACTCAGCTCTCCTTCACTCCCTCTGCAGTCAGTCAGACTCACTTCACCTGCCAGCCTCCCTACTTTAGCCTTCCTCTGCTTTCACTCCTCTGCCGGCCGGTCATCAGACAACACTTGCTCCTTATGGAGGACCAATCCTGCCATAATTAAAAATACACACAGAAATAAATGAAGGACTTAATAATATAAAATGGCTTAAGAAAAGTGTCTAATAATATTAATTTGTGTGCCATTTAATGTGACAAAATAATAAAAATAAGATATTTCTTCAACAATTCATCAATTATTCATCAAAAAATATATATTTTAACTTACACTTTTATTTTTACTTTTCTTCTTGCTTTTATGCTGACTTATTTTTAACCCTTGTATTTCTGAAACAATCATTTATTTCTGCCTCTAACATTTCTAGCTGTTTTTTTACCCAAAGGATTTACACCTGCCCTTTTATTTCCTTTTCCCCTTTTTCCACTTCGTGTATTTCTAGTTATTGTATTTAAAGCAACATTTTTAAAGCATGTTTTTACTCCACCATAAATATTTCTTTCTATTTTATTTTAAACTTATATTTCTGAAACATATATTTATTTCTGCCTCTAACTTTTCTAGCTGTTTTTTTTACCCAAAGGATTTACGCCTGCCCTTTTATTTCCTTTTCCCCTTTTTCCACTTTGTGTATTTCTACTTCTTGTTTTTAAAGCAACATTTCTAAAGCATGTTTTTCCTCCACCATAAATATTTCTTTCTAATTTATTTTAAACTTATATTTCTGAAACAATCATTTATTTCTGCCTCTAACTTTTCTAACTTGTTTTTTTTACCAACCCAATTTTTGCCTGCCCTTTTTATTTCCTTCTCCCTTTTTTCCACTTCTTGTATTTCTACTTGGTGTTTTTTTACTTCCTCTTTTTCCACTTTGTTTATTTCTACTTTGCGTTTTACTTCCTCTTTTTCCACTTTGTGTATTTCTACTTCGTGTTTTTTTACTTCTTCTTTTTCCACTTTGTGTATTTCCACTTCATGTATTTCTACTTGGTGTTTTTTTACCTCCTCTTTTTCCACTTCGTGTATTTGTGCTTCGTGTTTTATTACTTCCTCTTTTTCCACTTGGTCTGACTGCAGCTGTTAATGTTAATACGATGGCAGGGAGGGAGGGGGGAGAGGGGGGCGGTGTCACCGGCAAAGCTTCACAACTATTGGCTAAGGCCTGCCTCGCCGGAAACGAGCCTGCATCAGCTGGCCGCTTTCCCAAAATGCACCGTGGCCGCAGCTTGCTTATGGACAGCGCTAACAGAGATCACAGTGGTAAGTTAAAAAATACCTTTTCTGCTGCTGTTGTTCTTTAAAAGTACGTTTGAGGCAACAACATTATACTTTTAAGCTTCCCTATATGGCCTGTTTACAGAGTTAGTGTGTAATTTAAAAAGAACAAGTCCGACATGAGTGGACCACAGTGATCCGCAGATTCATTCGGGAGCGTCAGAAAGCTATGGTGCGTTCAGGAGCATGGGACATTTCATATTTACAAGGAAAGAGGCATAAAACGGAACAGAACTTCACTCATACAATATTTTGTCTATCCAGAAACAGTGTGGGCTTTCTTACAATACTGAATGCTCTATAATTGTATTTCGGTTATTTCTTTATTATGCACACCTGCTAGCTTTTTATTCTGAAACTTCTAATGTCCCATGCTCCTGAATGCACCATAGCTTTCTGAATGCGCTGTGCTGTGTAGATAGATTCACGTCTGATCTTCCGCTTAAGACAAAGCTTTGCAGTTTCAAAACTCATGTCGGCTCTCAAGGATTACTGTTGTGTGAATGACAAGAGACCACAACAAATAAATCAGCCATTCCTCTAGGCAACGCAAAAGTATTCTGAGGTAACGCAAAAATATATATATTTTCCCCATGTCCCCTAAAGGGCTCTGTATACACTTCCCTCGGCCTTGTCGTGTGTCAAGTGCTGCTGGTTCTGATGCCGTTTTTTGTTGTTTTAATTCGGCAAAACGTTCATTTGTTTTGTGTTTATCTCACTGACTTGAGTTGCTTTATTAACTCAATACTTGCTGGAATAAATTATGTCTCCCAAGGACGATAGCAGCATTAAGGACAAAACGCATAAGCAGAAGCAGTTAGTTATCAGCTATTATATAGGTTACAAAATATGTTCGGTCTGCGAGTGTCATGTTAGTTACACATAGCAGAAGCAGTCGTAATATTGCCTAGCTTTTAGGTTTAACGTGGGTTCTGTTGTCTGTTCATCTTTTATTATGAAGTATTACATAATTGACATTTATATTTTAAACAGGGACCACAGAAGGAACCCAGGCCCTCATCAACTGGCGTATTCCCAATGAGGGCCTATTTACAGGCAGGAGGAACTTCTCCAAAACCGAATGGCAGTAAATAATTTTTATTTATGTCTGCCTAAATGTTTATGTTCAGCTCTTGTGACACTAAACTTGTTTTCTATTCAACTAGTGATTTTGTGAGATTTTGGCTACCAAAAGGGCCAATAAATATTTGTCCCTTTTAGAAAAACTTGACAAGTTTTAAATAAAATCTATAAATGTTTTTCTTATCTAAGTGAGTTTCTTTTGAGCAAGGACACAGAGAATTGAGAGGGGAAAGAAAACAATTGTAACAGTGTAAAAAAAGACATTTATTTTATACAAATGATTTTACTTTGGAACAGAGTCAAGATGTAACATGTTCAGAACAATTAACATAAGATTTAAAACAAATAATTAACTTTTATAAACACCATGGACAAAGAGAATACCCACAAACATACAATTGATAAATAACAGGAATGGAAATTAATTTACTGATTTAATTTGTTTTACAGGTAGTGGAAAAAAAAATGAAATGAAGCAGCATGTGTACATGACAACTGATCTAGGTTATGTCAGATGCAGGCTTGTTCACTTAAACATGCAGCCAGCTCTGCCGGGCTGCCAGTCTGGCTCGGAGGCAGCTTCCAGACAGCTTGCAGTCTTCAGCCGCCGGATGGCCGTCCTCTTCTGGGTAAACCTCCTCCTCCTCCACGTCAAGCTGGTCCCCTGCCTCTATACTAATATTGTGGAGGATGCAGCAGGCAGTGATTACTTTTGGGTCAAAAGTCGGGCGGACCTCCAGCGCCCTAAAGAAAATGGAACGCCACCACGTCTTTATAGCACCAAAGGCACGCTCAATGATGTTTCTTGCCTTGGCGTGGTGCCTGTAGTGGCGTGCCTCCACTTGGACTGTACCAAATATAAAATAACTTGTAATTTAGGTAATATGCTGATATGTCTTAATGTTCTATCCAATTAATATAATCTATGTATCAATTTTGTGTCATTGTTGGCTCTATTTAAGGACAAGAAGGTAAGAGATCTTAATGGCAACTGGCGGGCGATAGGGCGTCAGGGAGGTGATTGGGTCCAGGAGGCATGGGAACGCACCATTGCAGTGTAGAAAAAAAATCCCTTAGGTGGGTATAAAGCATTTTTATACAACGGAGAGCGCCACAGTACCAGTGAGTGATGGACAAAGCCTACATTGTCGATGTAAACATTCAAAATCTTTCCCCGTGCGTCACACACACCCTGCAGGATGATTAAAGGGAAGAGTTTTCTGTTTAAATAACATTTCTTTTGTGGCTCTGCAGGTGGAACAATTCGCACGTCACCCATCAATGGCACCGACTGCTCCTTTGAGCGCCTCGATCCCGGCAAGGCGGGCAAAACCAGCACCCACTCCCTCCAAATCTTGTCTTTTTGGGAAGAAATTTTTTTTTTAAATGATCCCCATCAAGGAGTTCATGACTCTGTGCACCACCTGGCACACAAGGGCATCACAAAGATGTCGGCTGTTTCCCTATAGGATGCACCGCCACCAGCCAGAAGAGGGTCACCAGCACTCTCCTTATCCTCACATGTTTTGTTGGTGTTTCTTCCTGTAAATAAAAAATGCCAAATGTTACCATAATTGGTTTTTAATTTCTCACCTTTTCATATCATAAAACTATACCTGGTTAACATGTAAATTAATATAGTTCTCAAGAAAGAAAAAGTAAAATGTATAGTCCTGTAAAACTAGTCAAGTATAGCAAATGTAACAAATGGCTTCTCTTCTCTGGTGTTTTTATAATGTACAGATTCTCATTGTAAGATGTATTGATTAATTTTGCCATTTCACTAAGAATGAACTGAACTAACTGCACATAATTTATAGATTAATCACTGTAAAAGTGGGCAGACATAGAAATGACTTTTCCTATCTTAATGATCAATGCTGTGGTCAGTAGGTACAACAAAGTACCCTAACCCTGCAATGTTATGTTAAAATTGTGTTTTCGTTTTCCCATGAGTTATAGAGAAATGGTCACAATTTCAACCTTATCACTTGTTCAATACCATCCTCAATGTTTTTTTTTAAGATAAAAGTAGGAAATAGGCATGTTAATCTTAAAATGACTACCAGTTGGCACAGTTGGGCTAGCAAAGCAACTCAAGTCAGTGAGATAAACACAAAACAAATGAACGTTTTGCCGAATTAAAACAACAAAAAACGGCATCAGAACCAGCAGCACTTGACACACGACAAGGCCGAGGGAAGTGTATACAGAGCCCTTTAGGGGACATGGGGAAAATATATATATTTTTGCGTTACCTCAGAATACTTTTGCGTTGCCTAGAGGAATGGCTGATTTATTTGTTGTGGTCTCTTGTCATTCACACAACAGTAATCCTTGAGAGCCGACATGAGTTTTGAAACTGCAAAGCTTTGTCTTAAGCGGAAGATCAGACGTGAATCTATCTACACAGCACAGCGCATTCAGAAAGCTATGGTGCATTCAGGAGCATGGGACATTAGAAGTTTCAGAATAAAAAGCTAGCAGGTGTGCATAATAAAGAAATAACCGAAATACAATTATAGAGCATTCAGTATTGTAAGAAAGCCCACACTGTTTCTGGATAGACAAAATATTGTATGAGTGAAGTTCTGTTCCGTTTTATGCCTCTTTCCTTGTAAATATGAAATGTCCCATGCTCCTGAACGCACCATAGCTTTCTGACGCTCCCGAATGAATCTGCGGATCACTGTGGTCCACTCATGTCGGACTTGTTCTTTTTAAATTACACACTAACTCTGTAAACAGGCCATATAGGGAAGCTTAAAAGTATAATGTTGTTGCCTCAAACGTACTTTTAAAGAACAACAGCAGCAGAAAAGGTATTTTTTAACTTACCACTGTGATCTCTGTTAGCGCTGTCCATAAGCAAGCTGCGGCCACGGTGCATTTTGGGAAAGCGGCCAGCTGATGCAGGCTCGTTTCCGGCGAGGCAGGCCTTAGCCAATAGTTGTGAAGCTTTGCCGGTGACACCGCCCCCCTCTCCCCCCTCCCTCCCTGCCATCGTATTAACATTAACAGCTGCAGTCAGACCAAGTGGAAAAAGAGGAAGTAATAAAACACGAAGCACAAATACACGAAGTGGAAAAAGAGGAGGTAAAAAAACACCAAGTAGAAATACATGAAGTGGAAATACACAAAGTGGAAAAAGAAGAAGTAAAAAAACACGAAGTAGAAATACACAAAGTGGAAAAAGAGGAAGTAAAACGCAAAGTAGAAATAAACAAAGTGGAAAAAGAGGAAGTAAAAAAACACCAAGTAGAAATACAAGAAGTGGAAAAAAGGGAGAAGGAAATAAAAAGGGCAGGCAAAAATTGGGTTGGTAAAAAAAACAAGTTAGAAAAGTTAGAGGCAGAAATAAATGATTGTTTCAGAAATATAAGTTTAAAATAAATTAGAAAGAAATATTTATGGTGGAGGAAAAACATGCTTTAGAAATGTTGCTTTAAAAACAAGAAGTAGAAATACACAAAGTGGAAAAAGGGGAAAAGGAAATAAAAGGGCAGGCGTAAATCCTTTGGGTAAAAAAAACAGCTAGAAAAGTTAGAGGCAGAAATAAATATATGTTTCAGAAATATAAGTTTAAAATAAAATAGAAAGAAATATTTATGGTGGAGTAAAAACATGCTTTAAAAATGTTGCTTTAAATACAATAACTAGAAATACACGAAGTGGAAAAAGGGGAAAAGGAAATAAAAGGGCAGGTGTAAATCCTTTGGGTAAAAAAACAGCTAGAAATGTTAGAGGCAGAAATAAATGATTGTTTCAGAAATACAAGGGTTAAAAATAAGTCAGCATAAAAGCAAGAAGAAAAGTAAAAATAAAAGTGTAAGTTAAAATATATATTTTTTGATGAATAATTGATGAATTGTTGAAGAAATATCTTATTTTTATTATTTTGTCACATTAAATGGCACACAAATTAATATTATTAGACACTTTTCTTAAGCCATTTTATATTATTAAGTCCTTCATTTATTTCTGTGTGTATTTTTAATTATGGCAGGATTGGTCCTCCATAGCTCCTCGCCTGTCTGCCTGGTTTGCTCCTGCTAGCTGTTTGTTTCCTGCCTCGGTTTTACCATGTTAGTCTCTGCCTGCTGATGGATCTATTCTGTCTCCCCTCTGAAGTTCAACATCTAATCCTGTTGTGACACTTCCTGCAAGTATACACCCTGCCTTGCTGCTATCCTGCTGTCATTCGGGCCTACAAGTATTCATTCCACCTAGCTGCTATCCTGTGGACATTCTGGCCTACAAGTATTCATCCTGCCTAGCTGCTATCCTGCTGTCATCCTGGCCTACAAGTATTTGTCCAGCTAAGCTATTTAGCCTGTTGTGACTCTGACCAGCAAGTATTCTTCCTGCCAAGGTGTGGATTCTGCTACTGTGCTCTTGTTCTCTCTCTGCCGTGCTGTGGATCCTGCTACTGGATTCTGGTTTCCTCTCTGCCGTGCTGTGGATCCTGCTACTGTGCTCTGGTTCCCTCTGTGCCATGCTGTGGATCCTGCTACTGTGCTCTGGTTCCCTCTCTGCCGTGCTGAGGATTCCTACTGCTGTACTCTGGTCTCCAAGTACACCCTCTGCCGTGTTTCTGGTCCTGCTTACCAGCTCCTGCACACATCTACACCTCTGCTCCAGTTTAGTCCTGCATCTCTGGTTCCACCTGCCATTATTCATCTTTCTTACAATAAACTCTCTATTTTAGCTCTCTGTGTGCATGCTCTGTCCAGGTTCATCCAAGAACAAATCATGACAGTACGGACCAGCCAATGGATGAACCCGAGCACACACAGAGCTACGTGCAGGAGCTGGCAGGATTCTGCTCCGCCTCAGCCCGAGGTTTCCATGGATGCCATCCGCCTCTGGTTCTGCTCCGCCGTGATCGCAATCCGCAATACCTGCCTCTGGTTCTGCTCAGCTGAGATCGCAGTTCGTGATGCACGCCTCTGGTTCAGCTCTGCCGGGGTCGCAGTCCATGAGGTCACTGCCCAGCGCATACAAGTTGCCACTGCCCAGCTCTCTTGAGGACGTTCACCGTGATTAGACACATTAGGTGATTAGGTAAATGATTAGGCACATCTGTAGACTCCAGAGCTAAGACACACATTTTTAAAGTTGAACTGATACTTTAATTGAACATTAACAAGTAGTAAAAATGCATAAATGGCATATAGAACTAGGTAAGAAGACTAATTTAAAAGTTTTGAGTTGTAACAGAATTCTATAATTTAAATTTGTCATGGCATGAGAGATATTATAGGCCAGCATATTTTAATTATTGCTAGTCAAAGTCTTTTTATTCTTTAACTAGATGCCTCGACATCCACCCGTAGACAGGGATTCCCTTTTTGCAGTTCTCTCCACTTGAAAAGAGGCCATCTTTCTAAATGGCAAAATAACCACTCCAGCTGCCACTGTTTGGAGAGACCTAAGTCAGCAGCTGGAAAACAAGATGTCTCCAAAAGCCTTGTACACTTTTGTAACGTTAAACAGACAACATCTGGTCATGTTTGGAGATCAATGAGCAGGAAACTGATCCTGAGAGTAGTATGGACACAGAGTTTGACTCTGGCTCCATTTCTCCTGGACTAGACAGCTGCTCAGTTTTTCAGCTTGAAGTCCCTTTTGAGGAATGGATGAAATTTGTACCTCAAAAAGTACAATATAATGACAAGTTTTCATCATCCGGCAAAAGGGAATATATGACTTTGAAGCCAGGCACTTGGAGTCATGTACTCAACCATCTGATATGGAAAAAAGTTAAAAGTAAATGTACATTTGTGTTCCAGAGAGCAAAGGTTTATCCATCTGGAACCAGCAACTACATAGACATCAAGGGCTTCTGTTAAGAGTGTCAAGGCCATGTTAAAGACGTGCCATAGAACCAACAGTCAACAGCCCAATGGTTCTTGAATGTTTCATCAAAGACACTGATATCTCCCTGCACGCTGGGCATTCCAAGAGGTTCATGTCTGGAAACCTTCGTGCACAGATTTCAAAAGAGCTGTGTGAGGGTAGGATGGAGCCGGCTGTATGGAGGTCAGCGAAGGCATCAGATTTTGATGGATATTGGAGATCCTGAGCCAAGTCGCCTCTTTGCAATTGTTAAAATATAGCACACCTCACATTGGTAGTATAAGAGACATTGGTCTAGACAAGTTCTTCTGCCACTATTGGAATCCAACTCAGCTCCAAGTGTATAAAGCACTGTCCAAAAAATGCCCCTCAGTACTTTGCTTTGATGCAACAGGCTCAGTTGTGAAAAGACTTGTGAGACCAAATGGTACATCTGGCCACGTCTTCCTTTATCAGGGCATTCTGACATGGGAGAATTCCTCAGTCCCAGTTGTGCAAATGCTGTCAGAGAGACACGGCATTAATGCTATTGCAATTATGGCTATTCTTGGTGCTATGGTGAAAGCCTAAAGACGTAAATCAACAAATGCTTCCGTGTGCTACTTGGGAACCAGTCTGGGAAACTTCCTCCTTGTTTTATCAGGGTGGATGTGGCACTCTGCATAAAGATGATCTGCCAGTGGGACTGCCTTAAAAACAAGTCACACCGTGTCAAAGACTTCTTTGTCAAGGCACTAGAAAAGTTGCTCCAGTCACAGTGCTTGGATCATGCAAAACTGCTAATACATGCCATCACTGTTGTGGCCCTCAGTGAGGCAGAGGGTGATGATAGTTCTGGAGTCCCTCCGGAATCAGAAAGGTGTAAAAAATACCTAAAAACACAGATCCTAGAAGACTCCATTATAATTCCAGCTGGAGACACAAAGGAAGTGCATCAAGGGGATCCTTTTGATGAGATCCAGACTGACCTACGAGACTGGGTATCAAACATTTGTGAGGAGAGCAGGTCACTCGCTGCAGCCAACGGGGATAGGGATGACATCCATTTCCTCCCTGAGATTGTTCCACACATGATAAGACTTGCAAGTTACTTACCAATTTGGACAGGAGTAATGGTCCCCCTCTTCAAAAGCACCAGCCTTACAGAGAGCTCAGCCACTGTTGAAGCGGAATTCAAAAATATAAAACATGGCCTTTTTAAACACGATAACTTGCCCATTCGAGTGGATTGCTTCATTTCTCGTCATCTTTCCTTAATTGAAGGAAATATGAAGATTTGTTGTGCAAAAGCGAAAAATTATTCGGAAACATCTGGATTAGTATCAGAAACAACGCCTGTGTCTCAATTCGGCGGCTGCGTCCTTCGAAGGACGCATTTTAAGGCCGGTGACGTCACAACGATGCGCGGAGGCTGTCCCATTTGGCAAAAATTCTGAGGATGCTTAAAATGCAGCCTTCAAATGCGTCCTCCTTTTCCCCGAATTCTGAGGATGCACCGATACCATCCTTACTGGCCTTGCCTGCCATAAGATTTCCCGAGGTGCTTTGCTCGCTTTTTTTTAGTAGTTGTAGAAGGAGAAGAAGAAGAAGTAAAAAGGCTGATTTTGCGAGAAATTTTACTTACAATGGAAAGCAGCAGCAGCAGCAGCGCTGGCAGTAGTGCTGAGTACAGCTTTAAATGTAAGTTTGTTTTTATTTTTTTATCTGAACATTATTAAAATACGTGACGGTAATGGAGCCACCGGAATTTATAGGACCAGCTGAACCTAAAGCTTAGAGCTAATCTGTTGATACGAGACGTTCAGCAACATTAAAAGCCTTCATACAAATGTCACAATTTTTGATTTTAACCTACATCTTATTGTAACTGTGCTGATAGCTGTAACCCTCACAAATCCGATCAATTTATTCTCATACAGTTTATTACAAATGATTAGAACTGTCAAAGCTTAATGCAGCTGAAGAAATAACATCAGTCCAGCTGTGCTGGGCTGTCAATACTGCAAACGTTTTGTTTGAATACTCAATAACGTATAGTTAATTTACAGTACAGTATAATAAGGTTTAAAGTACCTTTGCCTGTTGATATAACAGAAATATGCTTTACATGTCATTTTGTTCTAGGGAGCAGGGAGCATACAGAGGAATTCATTAAACTCCGTGGGCAAAATGACCACCTCTTTACCGGGGCCAAAAACACTGCCGCTGTCGGATGGAGGTAAGAGTTGAGGCATAATTCCATATACATGTTGTATTTGTATGTAAAAGTCACACAAGTTCAAAGAGGTCCTGTTCAAACACCAACGTACAAATATAATCTTTTGATCACATCAAAAGATGCCCAGATGTCACTTTTTTTCAAATCTTATATTTGTGATAGTAGTGATCCTTGTGTGTTCATCTCTTCTCGTTTCTCTTGTTTAGAACAATCCTGCAAAAAATGGGACTGGAGGGTAAAGTTGAGCCACAACAGGCCAAAAAAAAGTGGGACAACTTGAAGAAAAAATACAAAGTATGTTCAAGTTTGGCTACATACATGTGTGTGTATATATATGTGTTGGGAAATGACATATTACATGTATTATATTCAGGTTAATTTACACTTGAGTAAGCTTAAAAAGTCATCTCCAATGAAACATTCCAAAGTCGTGTCTTTTTCTGTAGAATTTCATGAATCCATCCAGTTCATGAAACACTCCTTTATTCTAGATTTAAAGAAACACTACAAAAAATTGCATCTGTTGACACAAATTGTTTTTCTTTACTTTAGGAATGCAAAGATCCAGGGACAGAGCAGGGGGTCAGTGGGAACCCTACTGCTGCCACCTGGCCATGGTTTGTCCTCATGGATGAGGTATTAGGACAGAGGCCCTCTATTGCCCCACCTGTCCTAATTGCCTCCATCCCTGAGGACACACCAGAGCCAGGTGCTGCAGAGGCTGAGCAGCATCAGGGGGAAGATGAAGAAGAAAATGAGGATGAGAGGCCAGGAGAGAGGAGGGAAAGGAGGAAGAGAAGTAGGAGTGACGAGTTGGTGGATTTAATCAGGGAGGATATCAGATGGCAGAGGGAGGCGGAGGAGAGAAGAGAAAGAGAGAGTCGGGAAAGGATGGACAGATTATTTGATTTATTGGAGAGGATGGTGGACAGACGTTAATTTTGTTTTGGTGTTTTTTTTTTACAAGTTCCGGTTCTGTGTTGCTATTGTTGTTAAATTAATCTATTAAATTGTTTATAAAAGTTATTGTTGTAGGTGTGTTCTTAAAGTCTTTTAACCTTTTTACATTATCTGTTTCATCACTTCTTCACAATTTAAGTAAACTTAGAACAACTTCTCAGTGACAACATCAATTTATTTTTAGGGAAGCAAGTATTTACAATAAACTATCAAAAACATTTTAACTATTTACATTAGATTTTAAAATGAACTATTACAACTATTTACAGAACATATAAAAATATTACTAAAGAACATATACACATACATACATACACACACATATATATATATATATATATATATATATATATATATATATATATATATATATATATATATATATATATATATATACATACATACATACATACAATTATGACTGAGCAGGAGTCCCTGGTGGTGCTGCTGGACTGGATGGGATGCCACACAGATGACCTTGGAGTCTTCTGACTGCGAGTGGGACATCATCTGGGGGGTGGGGGATGCCTCTCTCCACTGTTCACCACATCGTCCATCAGGGTTTGCAGGGCTGACACAATCGACGGCTGCCATGTTACTAAAAATGTTTAAGAAGACGCAGAAAATTACTTTACAACTGTTTTCATAACCCTTAAATGAGAACAGCTAAAAAGTGATTATACTTGCCATCTAAATGTAATCATGGTCGGGTAGAACCTCCTCCAGGGCAGACACCTCAGCAGACAGCTGGTCCCGCCAGGGAGCACCACTGACTGCCTCCAACACGTTCTCCCCCTCCTCATCCTCTGGCATGTTGTCCTGCACTTCATCGTCTGGGGCCATGATGTCACCGGCTCCCAGGCAGATGTTGTGCAGGATAGCACATGCCGTTATGACCTGTAGAAAAAAGAAGACAAAAAACAATTAATATTACATTTGAATAAATTACTTTAAAGGTTTTTATCATTTAACAATAAGCAATAATTCTCTCATGTAGCAACATACCTGAGGCACAAAGGTGTGGTGCACCTCCAGCGCTTGGAGGAAGATGGCCCTAAACCTCGTCTTCATCATCCCAAAGGCACGCTCTATGATGGAGCGTGCCCTGGAATGATGGCTGTTAAAGCGCTGGGCTCCCACACCTTACCGGCCGCTTGAAGGGAGTGATGAGGGGGAGTGGGTGTTGGAGACACGGGTACCCACCATCTGCCAAGATGAAGTGGCCCGGAGGAGGGTAGATGCCCCGCCGGTACAGTGGGCTGTGCCGGAGCACTCTGGAGTCATGCACCGACCCCGGCCAGCCCACGTACGTGTCGATGAAGCGGCCCTGATGGTCACAAACTGCCTGCAGGGTGATGGAGGAGAACAGTTTCCTGTTGCGGTAGCAGTGACCATCAGGACCGCTTGGAGGCTTGATCCTCACATGGCAGCCGTCAATCACTCCAGCAGCTTTGAGAAAAGCTCTGTGTCTTGCCAGCCCTTTAAACCCCTGGGTTACTGCTGCCAGGTCTTCTGGAGTTTTGGAGAAGCAGATGACTCGGTGGCGGATGGCCACCACCTCCTCAGTAACCCAGTGAACGATGCAGTGAACTGTGGAGCGAGGCATCCCGAACACCCTAGCCACCACTCTGTAGGATGCCCCACTCGCCAGCCAGAAGAGGAAGACCAAGGTCTCTATTGTGGCCCCCCATCCATGTCGTCTTTCCTGGCAGAGAAGCTCCAGCAGCACCGCCAGAGACTCTCTGCTCAGCCGAAAATCAGGTGTGGTGTCATGGTCGTTAAAAAAAAGCTGGAGAATGGGAACATTTAGGTTGATGCAGCAGTACATCGGCCTTGTCTGGATAAAGACATGAAGATTAAGAACAACAGGATTAGATGATAGCAATTTCATTTTAGCTGATACAATTCTAGTGAATGTTAACCCCTTAACGCCTGGTGTTGCTAATTTGTGACCAAACAATTCTGGCTTTTACTTATTTTACTTCATCTAGATCCACTATTTAACTTTTTGTTTTTTACGTTTTTATATTGAGATTTATCTTTCCCGTATTATTTTTTCGTTATATAATTGCAAATAAAATCAGGCAGTAAGGGGATAACAATTTAGGCATATAATGATTTATTTCTCTATATTACAGTTTGGCTTCTCAACACAACATTAGTGATAGTGAAATTAATGATTTAAGTCAGTGATTTACAGGGTTTGTACACATTTAACTATTCAATTCAAATTACTAAGGTTTACAAACATAAGCCTATATCAAGTCTTACAAATAAATATAAAATTTTATATTTAAACATATTTGTCAATCTGCTGACAAGCGTTTGTTTAATAACTGGTATATTATGATCATTAGCAGGCCCCTGGGTGAAAATAATAGCAGGTAAATGTTACCTCTCCACTGCGCTCTCCCAGCCTGAGAAAAATTCTTTGCCGGTTTTGCTGCCGTCGAAGCCGTCTAACCCGACTCTCCTCCTCCAAGAACAAGTAAATGAAAAAGAATAACATAAAAGTTTCAATCTCCATTTTTTAGTGTCGTTTATCGGCGCTGGCGCTGTTTTTCCAGGTCTTGGGGTAGACGTGATGACGTCGTGTCGCTACCAGGAAGTGCTCCAAAGGCTAGACCGTCCCATTTACCAACAGCTGAGGATCCTCCGGAGCATCCTCCGAAGGTTGGGTCCTCCTAAGGCTGTGTAGGCTGGGTCCTTCGAAGGACGCAGCCGCCGAATTGAGACACAGCAAACCTCTGCATCCATGACTAACCGCAATGCTGAAGTCAAGAGAAGAATGGACTCTTACCATTCTGTGGAATCTGAGAAAACCACAAACATTCCTCCAACGGAGGAAGATGTGATTGAAAACTGGAGGGGACTAATTCTTACACCCAAAAAAAAGGAAGAGAACTTCATATCTGATTTCCTGCACTGAATGGCTCCATGGAGATTCATCATTTGGGGCAGTGAAATTGGGCCTATTAAGATAAGATAAGAGATAAGATAGTCTTTATTGATCTCACAATGGAGAAATTCACTCGTCACATCGGCTCATACAAGAAGGTGCAGAGTAGGGAAGGTGCATTCAGTTATATACAGTGAATTATCATATCTACAATGGATCAATATATATAAAAAAAATACAAAAAAGGAAAAAATACAAAAAATGGAAACCTCCACCACCTGTGGAGCAGAATGAGAGCACAGAAACCAGAGCCCCCCGACCCCACCCCCCCCCCCCCCCCCCTCAACGGTTGCCTCCTGGCAGCCCAGATGAAGATGTGGAAGGGTGCGAAGACCAAAAGTTATTAATCAAATCCTTGTGCATAATGGTTGAGCCAGAAACCCATGACCGCTCCTCAGGACCGCTACCCTCCCAATCGACGAGATACTGGAAACCTTACCTCGTCGACGGGCGTCCACGATCCTGAGGATGCGAGGGTCCTGACTGCCCTGGGTGAGTGGAGGGGGTTCGGCCGGAGGTTAAAGCTCACTGTCCACAACAGGCTTGATTTGGGAGTCGTGGAAAGTAGGGTGTACTCGGGAGTGAGAAGGCAGACGCAGACGGACGGAGGTTGGGCTGATGACAGACTCGATTTCATAGGGTCCAGTGAATCAGGGGGCAAGTTTCTTGGCGGATGGGTTGGTTAGAACGTCCCTGGATGATAACCAGACCTTCTGACCGGGGCGATACTGGGGGGCAGGTCTACGGCGCTGGTCAGCGAACCTCTTTTCTGCTCAGTGGTGCATGAGAGAGCAGTGATGGTCTATTTCCAGATGTCTTGGCAGTGAGTGATATATTGATTGACTGATGCCAACGGGAATCTTGAGTTCATTGATGGGCAGGAGAGGTAGCTGGTATCCCAAGGCTATCTCAAATGGCGAGTGTCTAGTAGAAGATGAGATATGGGAATTGAGAGCATATTCAACCCAAGGTAAAAACTTGTTCCAGTCGGTAGGTGAGGCAGCAGTGAGACAGCGAAGGGTAGTCTCTAGTTGCTGATTCATCCTTTCTGTTTGGCCATTGGTCTGAGGGTGATATCCGGAGGTGAGAGTGTAACGGGCACCGAGAGCAGAAGAGAAGTGTCGCCAGACCTGTGACACAAACTGGGGGCCCCGGTCAGAAAGGATGTCGACTGGGATGCCATGGAGTCTGAATACATGTTTAATCAGGAGTTGGGCAGTCTGAAGGGCATTGGGCAGTTTTCGAATGGATATGAGATGTCACGATTTAGAAAAACGATCAACGACGGTTAGGATGGTAGTCATTCCTTGGGACATAGGGAGTCCGGTAACAAAGTCTAGGGCGATGTGAGACCATGGGCGCTGGGGAATAGGAAGTGGCTGGAGAAGGCCTGAGGGGGGTTGATTAGAGGGCTTGTTTTGGGCACAAATAGGGCAGGCTTGAACATATTCTCGGACGTCATTAGTCCAGGACGGCCACCAAAACCTTCAAGAAACCTGAGACTGAGTCCGATAAATTCCAGGATTTGTGGAGAATTTGGAGTCGTGGCTCCAGCGAAGCACATTGGGGCGCACAGATTTGGGTACATACTTCAGTCCAGGCGGGCCAGTTCCAGGATCCGGGTCAAGCTTCAGCGCCTGGTTAATGCGATCTTCCAACTCCCAATGCAACGCACCCACGGTGCATGAAGGAGGAAGAATAGTGGCTGGTTCTTTCTGGTGTTCTTGGAATGTGAATTGACGTGACAAGGCGTCTGGTTTTATGTTCCTCGAGCCTGGGCGATAGGTTATGGTGAGGTTGAATCTGGAGAAAAACAATGACCAGCGGGCTTGACAAGGATTTAAACGCCAGGCGGACTGCAAATAGGTGAGGTTCTTTTAATCGGTCCAGATGATTATGGGCTGCTCGGATCCCTCTAACCAGTGTCGCCACTCCTCCAACGCTAATTTAATAGCCATCAGTTCTCTGTCTCCCATGTCATAATTACGTTCGGCTAGTGACAGCCAACGAGAGAAAAAAGCACATGGGTGTAATTTACTGCTGGGACAGGACCGCCCCAACCCCGGTATCAGATGCGTCGATCTCAAGGGTAAATTGTTTAACTGGGTCGGGATGAATAAGTATGGGAGCCTGTGAAAACCTGGTCTTAAGTTTGTTAAAGGAAGCGTCGGCTTCCAGGCTCCAGACATACGGAACCTTACTGAAGGTGAGGGCGTGCAGAGGAGAAGCTATCCGGCTATAGTCTCTAATAAAGCGTCGGTAGAAGTTAGCAAACTCTAAAAACCTCTGGAGCTGTTTTCTAGAATCCGGGGTGGGCCACTCAACTACTGCCTTTATCTTTTCTGGGTCGGACCTAACTCGCCCACCCTCCAAAATAAGACAGAGAAAAGGGACTGAGCGCTAATGAAACTCGCATTTCTTAGCCTTCACAAAAAGGCGATTCTCTAAGAGGCGTTGTAGCACCAGACGGACATGTTGTTGGTGCTGTTCTAGACTGCTGGAGTAAATCAGGATATCATCTAAATAAACAAATACGAAAAAAATGTTTTTTTTTCATCAAACAATAGTCCTAAAAAATTGTATACACTTTACTTGCTCTAATTCTTGGTTATATAATTTAAATTGTTTTCCCTTGTTTATTTTTTTCTGATTAAATATCATTACTTTTATATTTTCAACTGAAAACTTAAATCCTCATTGTAACGGCCATTTCTCCTCTTGTAATTTCTTTACAATGAAATCTACATTTTTCTCTTTTCCAAATAGCTTCATCATCTGCAAAAAGTGAACATCCCATTTCTTTTCCAATATCTTTTAATACATAATTTATCATAATTAAGAACAGTAACGGACTTATGATACTCCCCTGCGGAATCAGGCACTAGTGTCTTCTTTATGGAATTTTATTACCGGTTGGCACGCAACGAAATGGTGCATTACCGCCACCAACTGGTATGGCGTGTGGATCCGAATGGCTACTAGTTATTTATACTGAACAAAACAAGTCACAACAAAAAACAAAATAAAATCAACAAAACCAAAATAAGATTCAAATTCTCTCAATTACATTAATTAAACTAAGATAATGAAAAACAATTACATAGCACTTATCTCTTGAGTTCTTTCTAAAGATTTCTATTAAATCAAAGTGTATTCTTTCCATTTTAAGATTTTGGACCATTTCCCTCCTTTTTCTTTCATAATTCTTGCAGCCACGGATGGGCACATCAAAATGTATTTCAAAATAAAATACAAAATACCCACCTTAAAAATGTATCAAAATAAACTACAAAATACAGCGGCCATAAAATGTATCAAAATAAAATACTGTATTTTTGTATTTTCTAAATACTACAAAATACTTCATTCTAAGCACCTTTTACTTCTATCCCTTCACTTGTACACTATCTGGAAAAACATATGCTGACCCCTCATGTTAGACACCCCAATATAAACCTCTGCCATGAGAAATGTTCAGTAACTCAAGAAGCCCTTCCTTAACTATACTTATTTACTCTATTGGTGGAATAGATTGGCCACTATGAATCAGTGACAATAACTCAAAGACAAACAATCCAAATAGGCCGTGGGCCAGAATCTGTAGGGTGACTTTACGTATGAACTGTCAGGGGGCAACTTTCTTTCACTTGGATAAGTTGCTACACATAGCAGTGATCTCAAAACACCAATGTTCCCACATTTTCAATTGCACATTAAAAAGTTTAAGCCGATAAAAGTTAAGCGCTCCGGTCCAAGAGGTCACGGGATTCGAGTTTTGCTGCTCAGCCAATCAGATCGCTGAATTGTCAGCTGAGCGAGTTCAACCAGTTCATCATGGCTGCTTCTAAAAGTTGTTGTTGTTTTCATCTGTTTCCAGATGAAGAAAACCCAATAATAGCACTTTCTGGTGCCAGTTGGCAGAGGTCTTGATGGCAAGGAAAAAGAAATAGCCTAGTCCGTCCATCCGTCCATCCATCCATCCATCCTTCCATTTTCTAACACGCTTATCCCCGCTGGGTTTGCGAGGTGCTGATGCCGATCTCAAGCTGTCAATGGGCGAGAGGCGGGGTACAACCTGGACAGGTTGCCAGTCCATCACAGGGCAGAAATAGCCCAGACTTCTGCCCAATTTACTGTGATATCACCAAGACCTGCTGCACTACGATAGCACAGGTGTCGTGCCAAACGACTTATCCCCGCCAGAATTTGTATCAAGAGAGTGCTTGAAATCAATAAAACTCTCTCTCTCTCTTTTATTTATTTATATACCTATTTATCTATATCTCTCTCTCTCTCTCTCTCTCTCTCTCTCTCTATATATATATATATATATATATATATATATATATATATATATATAGAGAGAGAGAGAGAGAGAGTGTATTAGCAGCTTCCTTGTAAAATTGTGCCAGCATTTGTTTAGCATAAAAGTTTGACATCATCTCTGCCTCGTAAATAAAAATGCACATGGAAAAATACATAAAGAAGGGGAACCTGCAATTTCACATTTCTTTCACTATTATCTTAGTATACATTAAAAATGTTTTTACTATAATTATAAAACACTACATCAATGTTGTTTTTAAACAGTTGTTTAAAAGTTATCTCCTCCTCTCCTCTCCCTCACCCCCTCTGTCACCTACCGGTGTTATGTTTACCTGTTTTGAATAAAGTACTGTTAAATCCTGTGTGCCCAAATCTAAGTCCTGATATAATTGTTTCTTCTCTTCTGTTCCTCCCTGCACATGCAATTTCTCCCACTCTCCTCTGAATCATGTAAAACCTCTTCTTCCCTCTTCTCTTCTTCCCATTGCTTTTGCCACCTTTCCTTCAGCTTCTATTTAATAATGCTCTTTATTTCCATTTTACTAATTTTAACTGACACATCGATATCTTCTCTTGTTGTAGCCTCCTTTGCAGCCTTATCTGCCATTTCATTTCCTTTAACTCCACCATGTGCTGGTACCCACAAAAATATGACTGTCATGCCCATCATTTGAATTCTGTATCATTTTGCTGGATTTCTATCAAACTATCTGTTCTACTGTCTGAATGATTTCTCTGTAAACTGATTAATGATGAAGTTGAATCTGAACAAATAATCACTCTCAGTGGCAGTCACTAGTGTCGGATATGAAGGCTGGTTAAATAGCAGGTGGAGCTGATGAGGAATGATGAGAGTGGGGCGGGGCTGCACAGGTGTGTCAGGTGAGGGATCAGACCAGCAACAGTACAGAGATCATTACAGTTCTGGGCTGGTTGAATGTGTGTCTGCTTCTGCTCCTTGGAATTAGGATCATTTGTTGAAAAATACCAGGAAAAGACGAGTGAACCTACAGAAAATAAAACTTAAAAAGAAAACAAAATTACTTTTGAAAATTAACTGAAGGTGTTCTAAGCTATGTGGACAGGAGCTGTGGGGGTCCCTTTGGGCATCTGGGGTCTTGGTTCCCCTGGCGTCTGCCTCGGTGCTCTGGGGGGTGGGTCTTTGGCTCTTCACAGCCACTATTGAGAATTTATCTAATGGACAAACCTTACATACACGAGCACACTCTCACAAACACCTACATGTGCTTGGATCCAGGTACTTACAGATTCACTTCCATACAGAAAACGTGTATTTTTATCTTCAGCTGTCACTTTATACATATTGTATTGATTAATATTGTATATTCTTCAGTGATGGCATCAAGTCGTTGGTTGATTGTATCTGTAATACTTTATCTGCTGGTTGTGCTGTTCTTTTTACATCTCTCTTTGCAGGTGAAGAAGCACACTGAGGATGTGTCGTTCTCTCCCTTTTTTCTCCTCTTTTTCTTTCACATTTTCTCCTATTTTTCTTTTTTTCTCTCTTCTCTTCTACCTTCTTGTTTCAGTGTCCATATAACATGACATTTGCCCTGCATTAATAAAGCTTCTTGCATGTATAAATCAAGCGGAGCAATATGGCGAATGCGGTAAGGCTCCGCTTATGAAAGCCATACTTGCATTCTCATTTCCAACTTTTTGTGTCTCATATGCTTCTATGCTCTACCTGTACCATCATCTGTTCATCAAAAGCTGATTTTACTGTGCCACTAATGTTTGCTGCTTTGAGCAGCATGTTAATAAAATACAGAGTAACTTCATGATCTTTTAATATATTTAATAGTTGTCTTTCTCAGAAAACTAACAAGTGGTAAATAGAATGATATTTTAAATAAAGCAATGTAGGTGATTTTATCTCTTTTCAGCAGATGGCAGTATTGATCCATCTTTTATTTCCCCCAGTCTGCTACAAAACTGCAGTTCAGCAGTTTGAGTAGAATAGTGAGTCTATGATCACAACAAGGTATTCCACAGTATTTGTTTAAAAGAAAAAATCTAGTCATTGACCTTCACTTAACATCTGAAAGGAGAATTTTTGAGATGTGCATTCAATCCATGTTTTCCTTTTAATTAAATGCTTTGAGCACATTAATAATAATGTATGTACTCTTGGAGGCATAAAACTCTATCAGGTGCATGTAAAATGCAAAAGTGCTTGTAAACAACAGAGGGAAAATATTTGTGAAGAAAGTTAAAGACATTTGCAATGGAACAGAAGAGAACTGCAGGGTGACAACCAAGGGAATGTTCAAGGGGGTGTAATAATGCATCTGACGCATGGAACAGGAGAATAAACCAAATAGTTCATGTAAATCAGATTTTAGCAATACCTTTGAGAAACAAAGAATCCATTTAAGTTATATAAGTTAAATATTACACAAATCAAACTATCTGAAATTAAAAGTATGTATAGCATATCATAGTTCAAGTTTAACTAGTTATTCAGTGGCTTTCTAAAGTCTACACACCAATGGAACTTTTTTACAAACTGAGATCAATTAATTTTTTTTCCACCTGCCAACATATGCCTTTTCCCCTTCCCTTTGAAAAATGATAATAAAAAAAATTTAGATGTGGGATTTTGGGAGACCCCTGCTAAAGAACACTGGATTCTTAAAATGACTCAGAAGGCCCTTCTGCAAACAACAAGAAAATAGATCATATCACACCAGTTCTTAAATCACAGCACTGGGTCCCTTTTTGTCAAAGAATACGCTTTAAACTTCTGCTGGTTGTCTATATAGTACTAAATGGTCTTGGACTGACATTTTTCAGTGTTCCCAGAACTAAACAAGATGAGGCATCATTTAGTTTCTAACTTCCTCAGCTCTGAATACTTGAGATGTTCACACTCTTGGCTCCTTTAACTCCAGACTGTGAAGTTTACTATAGCTTTGGATTAAACACTGTGGTTAATAACTGTTTGAAACACTTTTACTTGTATGTGTCATCAGGCCAGCTGACAGCTTTGCTAGGGCCCGGGACAACACAGTCTTTTTGGGCCCCCCCTCTACACCTGCCGCCACCACACACACACACACACACACACACACACACACACACACACACACACACACACACACACACACACACACACACACACACACCAAAAAAAGTAAACTTAACTGTATACTTCATGCCCTGGGAATCTCTGTATTTTATACTGGATATTTTCAACCCATCTATTGAATTTAGTGCACTAGTTGATCTTTTCTTCATAAAAGAACAGCAAGCACTGCAGCCAGAATATGGCTTTTTTTGACCTGCTGTATATTAGCCAGTCCATAAGCTTGATGTATCATGAAACTGTTGACCTTTTGGGTTTTGTGATTTTTATTTTATTATTGCAATTAAATAATAATAATAATGTGATGTTCATAGTGTTTTTCTTCCTAATCCACCTCTTATATCTTTCAATCCTTATGTAATTTTGTCTGTGTTGTGTGCACCTGCCTGTTGCTTTAATCCTATAAATTTCCCCGTCGTTAATTGCCGATTGCAATTAAGCAATCTGTGATGACATGTCCAGGGTTGCGACAATAGAAACATTCACAGCTTTCTTTTGGAGCTGAGATTTTAACCGTCAGAGACTGAGGTACAGAATTAACATGTGACTTTTCATTACAAGAGAAGGATGACTTATGGGTAAGCACCTACTTGTCAGCAAGAACAGCAGCATATGCTACAGTGGTCACTTTCTGTTCATTTAAATATAACACCACCCGATCAGGAATAGACTTTTTAAAGTCTTCCAACAACATCGGTTCACGTAATGCATCATAATTGTCAACCTTAGATGCAGCACACCATCAAAGACAACGCCTTTCTCTCTGGCGAACTCTACATGCGTTTATCCAGCAGTTTTCTTTTGCTGACAAAACTTCTGTCTATAAGCTTCTGGGACCAACTCATAAGCCTGTAAAATAGCAGTGTTAACCAGATCATAATCTAAACTATCCTTTAAAGGAAGCGCTGGCAACACTTCTTGAGTTTTACCAGAAAATTTGCATTGTAACAACAAACGGCAAGCTTCCCTAGGCCATTGCAATGCACCAGCAATGCGCTCAAATGCTGCAAAGTATGAGTCAACTTCAGACTCTCTAAAAACAGGTACTAAGGAAATACATTTACTAATGTCAAATGGGATAGCAGACATGGAGGTGGAACCTGGTGTGACAGAGGCAGAGGGCGCACGAGTCTGGGCCTCCAGCTCAAGCTTGCGCAGCTGTATAGCTTTCTCGGCCTCTATTTCAAGCCTCCTGATTTCAAGCTCCAACTGAGCTTTTCTGTCTTGGGCTTTTTCTTCAGCCTCCATCTGGAGACGTGCAAACCGTACCTTTAACCGAGCGCCATTGTGTCCTTCTGAGCTCACAGATGACAGTGGATCATAGCGAGGGAGTGTGCAGGATGTCTTCCTCCGGTCACTCACTGCTGCCTCAACACTGAAACCATTTTTCAGGTCCTCCACAGACAAGGCCTTTCGGCTTGGCACTGCAGCAGCCTCAGGCAGATTAGGCTTTTTGATCACACCACTCTCCACCAACCCATCCACTAGCAGAGCCTTTAGGTCCTTTTTAAGGACCTGTTTTGGGACCTGCCGCTTAAAGTGCTCCACAATTTGCAGCAATTCACACTTGCGGCACCTATCAATAAACTCAAGAGAGGGGGCGGCTAAAAAGCGCTCCAGACTGAATGAAACCGACATGGTTCACCAAAATGTTCCCCTCTTAATTCTGGACACAGGGATCCGCTTAACAGAGCTACGCTCCCGGACAAGCCCCCACTTATGTTACGCACCCTCTGTCTAAGGGTTCAGAGGAGGTAACATAAAACTGTGTCCAGAGAAGCGGAGTGGCATGTGAAAGGGTTTATTTACAGAGGAAGGGTTTTACAATAACCAAAACAAAATACTCTAAACTCAATTAATAGAACCAAAGAAAAGGGCTAATGATTTTAGGGATGTTGAATACAAAAGAAAATACATACGGTTCAACAGGTCAGGTTAAAGATAACTCAAACCACCCAAGAGGACAAATAGAGAAAATAAAAGTGCACACAAAGGGAGTCTCAAAACCTCCCAAACATGAGCTACAAGCTAATACTTGTGATGTGTCCCTCCGTATCGAGGCTTCGAAGTGTGTGTTGAGTAATCCAGGATGATTTCTGTAAAGCGCGTATCGAGGCTTGTATCAATGACGTATGTGGTGACGATTGAAGCCTCGCGAGCCGGTTGTACCACGTGACTGATTAAGGAAGTGGTTCGCGGTTTGGCGGTTTATTTCAAATATAAGGGCCAGCAAAATGCAGTGGATACCCTTTCACATTTTGACTTGATAGCAAATTTGCTAGACATCTATTCAAGCTTCTTTTTTTTTTGCAATGGAACCAGCAAGGAAAAGGAGATATTCCCCTGTCTGGGAACACTTTCACTTGATCTCACCAAAAAAGGTGTTCACATTGTAATAATAAATAGTGTAATATAAATAAATGCGGCAACAAAACGTATGCCTTGTTCTAATGTTTTTCTTTTCTAATTCTGGTATGTTAAAAGGTGAAGTGTCTGTTGTGTTCCAAAGAACTTGGATACAACAACAACACCTCATCTATGCTGAGGCATTATAGAGCCCTCCATGAAAACAAGGACAAAAACCAAGGTGGACCAGGCTCATGTTAGCCATTTTAGGATGCAATGATAAGACAGCATACCAATATAAAATGACATGGTACATTTGTTTTAGACTACATGAACTGATACTGTAAATAAATAATTAATCTGATTGATGGACTTTTTGTCATCAAGAGAGAAGAAGGATGTGGATGAGGCCTTGGTCAATATGGTGATTAAGGATTCCCAGCCCTTCACTATTGTGGAGGACAAAGGGTTCAGAAAGCTTATTAAAGCTTTGAACCCTACCTATGTTCTCCAGACAAGACAGGTGTGTATGTGAGCACGTGTATTTTTTATTTATTTTTTCCGTATTTGCTATTCCAAGAATGTTCTCTTCTTTCCATTAGGCTTTGAAAGCTATGGTGGAGGACAAATATAAGGAATCCAAAGAGAAAGCCAAAGCCTTGGTGTTGAAGGCTTCAGCAGTTAGCCTAACATCAGATATGTGGACCTCTATAAACACCGATGCATATCTTGCTGTGACATGCCATTTTATAGATGCAAGCACACAAATTGTGTGGCGCATACTTTGAATTTACTTGTAAAAAAGGCTCTTGACCAATGTGCTGTCTGTCATCCGAGCAAACTCAAGAAAGATAGTGGGCTATTTCAACAGCAGCACCACTGCAAAGGTGAAGTTCTTTATTTCATTGCAGTTTTGTCCTGCTGCAGTGACACTTGCATTGATCACTTTTTGATTACTAATTTTCTAGGAGAGGCTGACACAGGTGATGGAGCAAATGGGACAGCCAGCACTGAAGCTGGTTCAGGAAGTGGGCACATGTTGGAACAGCACATACCATATGCTCCAACGTGTTTAAAACCTCAGGGAACCTGTAGGAGCAGCTTTGGCAGGTCTTTGCACTGATGTTGCCCCACTGTCATCAGAACAATACCGTATTATTGCAGAATCTCTAAAACTGCTGTCTCCATTCAATGATGCCACGGTCGAGCTGTCAGAGGAGAAAAGGGTATCTGGATCTAAAGTAATCCCCCTTCTGTCAATGCTACACCACGCACTGGAGGAGGAAATGAGAACTCTCCAAACTCCAGGAAGCCTTATAATGGCTGAGAGTCTGAAGAGACAAATACGGGCGAAGCTGTTCACACTGCAATCGATGAGCATAATGTCACTGGCAACACTGCTAGATCCCAGATTCAAAAAGATAGGCTTAGCCCAAATAAAGCAGCAGAGGCCGAGAAGAGACCCACAGCTAAATGTGCTGCCATTATTCGAAACAGCCCGTCCTCGTCCTCCTCACAACCACTCACATCAGAAGCTTCTCAGCCTGTGATTAAAGGTAATAATACTGCATATATTCTTATTGTTGTGTATTAATTAATAGTTATTATTGTATTTAGTCTCTTACAGCCTATCTGTCTGTCTTAGGAAGCAAACTGTGGCATCGTTTGGACACCGCAGTCTTGCAGACTAGGGCTCAAAATGTCACTGCAGATGCAACAGTGGAGGTCCAGACGTACTTGGGTGAACAAAACATCGCCAGAGTGGAGAACCTGCTGGAATATTGGGAAAGAGAGAAAAAAGTATATCCCAACTTATACAAACTTGCTATTACTTTTTCTCTGTACCCCTGCTTCATCTGTGGGGTATTTCCTAAAGCAGGTGAAATAGTGTCAAAGAAAAGAAACCGCCTGAAGCCGAGTACTGTGGAGAAGTTATTATTTTTAAATAAAAATGAATAAAATGCTGACTGTGTCAGCAGTCAAAAAATAAGTAACACGAGCACATTCACATGAAAACTCTATCTCTTTTTTCCACTTTTCATTTTGACCCTGTCATTGTATCACAAAGACAGACGCCATATAGAAGTTTATAATCAATGTATAAGCATCACCAACATTGATTCAGTGCTTCAGACACCAAAGCCAGTCTCATTATAATCACACTACACATTTTACATTTATTGTCCACTTGATGGCACAATAGAGCAAATTAAGCACCCTTAAGCTTCGACACGTGAGTGAACCAATTGGATTGAATGCTTCAATGCTTTATGAAGCTTCATCTCGCCATCACTAGCTAATACAAAGATAAACTACAAACAAAGCAAAGCAAAGCAGCTAAAACAAAACAAGCACCACTGGTTCAAACAACCCAATGCAAACGCAAGCGCCAAAAGATGGGGGGGGGGGAAGACAACTGCACAAGCAGCTTCCTACTAGCTGTCTTCCCCCTGAAGGAAAGAGTCCAAGAGTCTTTTATATGGTTTTACAAATTTCGTGGAAATGTATGTTTCAATGTATGTTTCAATGACAATAAAGATATTACTATTACTACTACTAATGGTGCAGGTGGGCCTCATCAGCGGCCTGGTTGGCATGGCAGTCCTCTGCTGGTCCATTGCGGTCGCAGCTCCTTGGCAGCCAATCAGGAAGGTGTTCTCCCGCAGTGGAATCGGCATAATTAATAGAAGCCTGCACAGTCTCAAGAGGCCAGGGACCGTAACAGTCACTATGTCAAGAAACTGACAAAAAAAGTCCGCCTTCTGTGTCCAGGGGTCCGTTCTTTGTACGTCGCTAACTCAGTTAGCAGAATTTCATTGTTGACGATTTGGCATGATCTTGGATCGTTTGGTTCTTCGAAACTCATCCCGGACTTGCTGTCATAGCAACAGGTGCGCTAAATTAAACCTGCTCACGAGCAGGCTTATTTCATGTAAACAGGATTAGATCGCAGCTTTATAAACGGAGGAGATAGGGAAGTCTGTCCAGCAAGTGCACTTGGACCACCTAGTGGCAGATGTTGGGGCGGAATTGTGGAACACCATTTTTTAATGTTTAATAAAAGACTAAACAAATAATGCTTAGTTCCTGTCGTTTTATTTAAACAATTATTTATAAAGAAAAGCCAGCAAGTCATCTTTTGTCTGCAATAAGAGATAGTTATGTAAAGTCAGCAATACTACTATGTGTCAAATGGTGTATTAGAATTTACTCTGAACGTCCTTTTGAAGCAACTCGATATCTAGTGCAATGTTTCTATTTTTCACGTTGTGGAGTTCAATTTCTCTACTTAATTTGTGTTTTTTTCAGGTCAAAATACAAATTTTTTTTGTTGAAGAAGCCGTTTATATAGGGAACGGATGGCACCCTGTGTCATTTTGTAAAAAAAAAAAAAAAAAAAGGGGTGAAACATGCCTCTTGCAACAAAAGTAAAAATAACCCGTTTTCCCCCCCAGCCTTCTAATTGGTGGCTGTTATAAACAGACAAACACATCATTCAATAGTGGCTTTTAAAAAAGAGAAAGAAGTTGCTTTTTAAAATACAGTATAATAATTAAAGGCTACCATTTTGTAAAATATTCTTGTACTTCACTTTTTTCCCCATGTTCTAGTGGTTCCGTGGAGGCTAAATAAATATGAAATTATTAAAATGCAAAAATTCATACTGTAGTAAGTGATAGAAACATCTACCATGGACAGTATTTACACAATAATTTGTCTGCTACTTTTTGTCAGCCCTCTCTCCTGGCTTTAACAGACTTTGAGGTGTTCCCTGTCGTTTTAATTAATGACTCAAATTCGGCATAACCTTCCATTAAAAGCTGGGCGTTCTTTGGCCATGCTGAACAGCCAATAGCAGCGTTGCTGATCATTGTTTCTACTATCGATACATTTCCCCTTTTAAACAAACACATGAACGTGCAGTTGTCTCAGATAACTCAATCCAGCCATACTAATAATAAACAACAGGTGTGTTCAAAGAACCCAATTAGCCGGATCATGATTAGCCGGATGAAATCATCTTGGATGTGTCATTTGATCTTGGATGTTTTAAGCAACGTACGAAGAACGGACTCCCGATACCCAATTTTTTGTTTTGTTTTTTTATTTTCCTTTTATCCAGCAAAAGGTCAGCTTTATATTCCCTGTATAATTAGTAAGTACATAATATATACTGTATATCCAGTTGACTGGTCAGGGACATATCCGTGGACTCAACCGCCACAAAGCCAATGGCAGAATGGCCCTCTATAATTGTTTTTTCTTCAACCCTGGCTAGGATCTCCAACATCATATCAACAATTGTGTGGGATATATGATTGGCCTTCTTGACAATCTGAAAAAAGACTCAAGAAGTAATACCATTAATAGCATTTTAAAAGCTTTGTCAACACCACAAAATATACATTTAAATAATTTCCCTGAAGTTTGGAGAAGTAGTCACAGACAAGACGTTTGGCAAGATCAAGCAAGGCTCCATAATTTGTGTGGTGAGCAATTTTGTCATGATTTAGGTTTTTGTTTGTACTTTCCTGGACTGATTAGAGTCCACTCCATTCAGCCATTAGTCACTACCTTATCAGCTCAGTTTGCTCAGTCACCTACGTGCTATCACTCTCCACCTAATCAGCTCCACCTGCTGCTGCCACTAATTACCTCAAGTCATTCCACCTGGTTCTCTTCCTATATACCTGCTTCAGTCAAGTGTAGAGCAGAAATAAAAGTAACTAAAGACAAAATAAATATATGGCAGGAGAGATGGAATTTAGAAGAAAGAGGAAGGCATTTACATAAAATACAGAAGGAGATTATCATAAGACATAGTAGTATAATGAATAGGAGAGAGGAAATATGGATTAACAGGTTGAGGATTGGGCATACTAGTTTAAATACTGGTTTAAAGATAATAGGGAAACATCCATCAGGTAATTGTTCTTATTGTGGGGAAACCGAAGGAGTAGAACATGTGTTGATTTATTGTGGAAAATATATAAAAGAGAGGAAAGAACTGGAAAGGGTAATGGGAAGTTCAGTAAATATGGCTGATTTATTAGGGAAGCATCAATCAGATAAAATAATTAAAGCACTTAAACATTTAAAAGACACAGAATTAGCTGTGAGGATTTAGTGTGTATCTGTGTGTGAGTGTGTAAGTATGTATATAATTTAGTTGCCCTAAGATTTAAAGATATATAGGAAAATTAATTTCTGAATTACATCTCCGTCCAGTTAATGGCGGTAATGCACATAGTTTGTAAACTGCCAGAAAACACTATAGAAGAAGAAGAAGTTTGTAGTGCCACAACATCTCATGCACTGCTGGTGCTCTGCTGTTTTGCCTGCATCTGGGCAAAGTCTGGTTCTGTTGACTGTCTCATCTACCACAACTCAACCTTTTAAATGTAACTCTGTGTCCGGTTTGAATATCGGGTTTGTACTTGTAATCACTACACAATTTAATGTTTTAGCAGCCAGTAAAGGCATTTAAACCCACCAATTATTGCCTTGTGCTCCATGTCAGTCATTGGCTCAAAGGCCTTAGTGATTGACAAACCTAGAACATAAAAAACGTTAGATATTAGATTTTATTCAGTGTGATACGTTTACATTTTTTATTTGCTTTTGCGTGCTGCCTCTCAAAGCTAGTTCTAGGGTGGAGAGAGTCAATATGACTGTTTAGCACATCTTGCCTATATGATATACAAGGAGCATCAATGACGAATGTGGTAGAGGATCTTTGGGTTGTCCACTGGCGGTTGTTGCGACAAACCTGACAAAATATACCTAAGAATGAGAGAAAAAGCCAAAAAATAAAAAATAAAAATTCCAGACTTTAATCCATCTAACACCATTCTGTTTTAATTTTCATTACATCTAGATTTAAAAAGGCCCTCCTGTAACTTTCGAACAATAAAGAGACAAAAATACTTTAGGTCACTTTTTGAGTCAAACTCAAAATTAACCGTGTCCTGTTTCAGTGTCAGGAATAGAGCAGTGCTGGCAGAAAGAAGCTGAGCTGAACACTGTGACTGCTCTGTGAGGGAGAGAGAGGCCTGCTCAGTGCATTAAGGTATCTGTCAGCTCAGGCTGAAGACAGTTATTTGGGAAGGGAAAAGAAAGACATGTCTAATAAAAAGGCAGAGAGATTTAAAAAAAAAAGAAACATCCCCTTTTTTGATAGCTGCTCCACCACAAAGGCATTAAAAGTCTTCTGAAGAAATTTAGGATTTGCCTTCACTAATATTCAGCTGTCACCTCTTCTTGTCTCTCTTATAAAGCTCTCAAGATTTTAAAAGAGCATTGATTAAAAGTGAGCAAACACTCCTCTCAGGCTACAGCTCTCGGCTGTAATAAAGCTATGTTTACAGAATCTGCCATGGAATTAATGAGACTAAATGGTTTACTGACTTTATATGAGAAAGTAAAGTATTTAAGCTGTTTGGAAAGTCTTCGAAGTCTCTTGACTTAAACTTTGCAGATCCGGAAAATCAGAAAAGTTCTCACTAGTAGGGAGATTTAAAGAGTTTGTTAAATGTCACAACTGAAATTAGCACATATTAACAATTTCAAGGACAAAAATCTCAAAAGATTTTGGGGGGCACAATTTACAAAAAGTAAAATTTCTGATTTAACACTGAGGGTCAAGTGAGACATCATGGTTTTTGAATCTTGCTGAAGTGAATGTGGTCAGATGGCAGCGCATTTGGAAAATGAAACTATAGCAGAGCATCCCTACAATGATACTATCATACCAGGGAGACTGTAAGAAAATATTGCTGCAGAACTTAGGTACAGTCCTGCTCACCATTATTGGCACCCCTGAAGTTTAAGTACATATAATGGAATATTTTTCTGAAGGAAATTCATCAAGTGAAAAAACATTTTACTGCTGATAGTTTGTGCTTGATGCAAAACAACAAATGATAAAAAAACATTTAAAAAGATAATCATTATGAGGAAAACAAAGAAAAACATGTTTACCATGTCAATGGTATTGCCACCCTTTGCTGCAAATCAGTATCAAAACCCAATTCGGCTCACCTGTTGCAAATCACAAATAAAGATCACTTGTGATGAACTGCCTCCACACATGTGACATGAATTAACCAATGAATGATCATGTTGGTGCTTTAAAAGGCACCTGTTAGTCCATCTTCACATGTGACAATGGCAAAGACAAAGGAGCTGTCTGAGGACACCAGAAATGCTATTATTTGTAAGCACAAGGGTATAAAGGGTATAAAGCCATCTCCAAAGACCTTGGTATCCCTGTTTTAACGGTACGTAATGTTATTAAGAAGTTTCCCAGGCATGGGACTGTCAAGAACCTCCATGGACGTGGGGGGGAAGAGAAAAATTGATGACAGAAGTCTTCGACGGTTGGTGCAAACATCTAAAGACCTAAAGACCAACCTGGAGCAGTCTGGTGTGATTGTTTCAACAAGTACCATACGCCGCACACTAAACAAAGTGGGGCTTTATGGGCGGAGGCCAAGGAAGACCCCATTGCTAAATAAAAGACATAAAAAAGAACGACGGATCTTCGCAAAAGAGAACCTGGACAAACCTCAAGCCTTCTGGGACAACATTTTATGGACAGATGAAACAAAAGTGGAACTTTTTGGTAATTCTCACAAACAGTATTTTTACAGACTGCGCAATGAAGCCTTTAAAGAAAAGAACACCATACCAACAATCAAACATGATGGAGGATCCATAATGTTGTGGGTCTGCTTTGCGGCATCTGGTACTGAAGGCCTTGACCGTATCACAGGCATCATGAAATCAGAA
>NW_023396563.1:395044-453034 GCF_011125445.2 Fundulus heteroclitus | reverse complement strand
TAGAACAGGAGATAATACAGTAAAAAACACTCCTTATGAGATCCCACATACATTGCCTTTCTCAGAAATCCCTTCTATGTAAAACAAAGCATGTCTTTTTAGGTTCCACAGCTTTTTTTGTAATTTGATGATGCTGCACTAATTCCCTTCACACCAGAAGTCGGTTTTTCTGGGTATCATGACACAAAGGTGCTCTGAGAGTACTCGCCCAAAAATGGTTTATAACCCACTTCTCCTGGCCATGCGTGTCTGTGGAATATATGTTTGCGCAGTTTACTAGTAAAATGAGAATAATGATGTAAAGTGAGGACCCTTTGTTGGTCCTCATGTATTTGAGGCTAGGGATTAGGTTTAGGACTAAGGTACCAATTAGATTTAGGTTAGGGTTAGGGCAGGGGTCTGGAACCTGTGGCTCCAGAGCCGCATGTGGCTCTTTACACCTTCAGCTTTGGCTCTGAAAAATACACTGCAAAAACGGAACTAAAAACAAGTAAAATTCTCTTGAAATTAGCATATTTTTCCTTGATTTGAGCAGCTAAATAAGATTATTTGCCAATGGAATTACATTTTTACCCCTGAAATAAGATAATTAGGAATTCAGTTCTTGAAATAAGATGATGGCGATGAACTGTTCCCATTTTAAGTGCATAAATCCTATTCCATTGGCAAAAAGTCTTATTTACCTGCTCAAATCAATGAAAAATACACAACTTTCAAGTAATGTCACTTACTTTTAGTTCCCTTTTTGCAGTGTAACAAAAATGCAGGGGGTGGGGGGTAAATTGGTCAATGTTTCTAAATGTAAAGATAATTTAAAATTGCTAGCTTTAGGATGCATTTAGTTCTGCAATATATGCAAAACATTTCCAGAAAGAAAGAAACTAATGGTGTGTAGAATAGTTTACTATAGCTAAATTAAGTATCTTTTTGTCAATAGGTTGCAAACAACTTGCTTTTTCATAATTTCAGTGTCATTTGCTATAAAAATCAAATGTCCAATTGAAGAACATGTATTAAACCTGAAAAACTTGATTTTAATTAAAAAAAAGTAAACAAATTTCCTATAGTATAGTATAAAAACAAGCTGTTGTTTCAAAGAGATGTGTAACTTTTGTGGCTCTAAACTAAATTTGTTTAGCTGGACCGAGGGCAGAAATGGCTCGCGGGTTGTATTGTAAAGGATGTTGACCCCTGGGTTAGGGTTAGGCATGTGCTGGTAAAAAGGTAGGTTGCAAATGAAGGAAGTCAAGTCGTGGACACTCATTAAATAATTTAAACAGGGTGTGTGTGTGCTGTGGTTTGTGGTGGTGTACTTTGCATCAGTGGGAGAAACACCATTAGAACTTTCAGCAGATTTCAGCACCATAAAATGTGTGTGTTTATGACGAGTGTGTTTTCTGTTGCTTCCTGTGAAATAATTTCACACTGACAAAGCTCAGTTTAAATATTTCTCGGCAAGCCCAGTTAGAAGGAAATATCTACACAAAAATCCAAAATCTTTCTTCTTCACTGCTCACTGTAGGGCAGTCACCCAGGATCTCTTTAGACAAAAGTAGATTTGTTTTAATCACACTGCAACTATCTTAAATATTTTAAAGTCTAATAAGTCTATGGACTACAGCAAATTTGTCCTTCTCCTCATTACTAAACATGGTGTCAGAGTTTCTCTTTGATAGCATATCAAAGAAGCACATTTTGCATTTAAACCTCAGCCTAAAAAAACTCACAACTTCCATCAGTTTCTGAGAAACCAGTGTGTATGCCCAATGTGGATGTGTGTGCGCTTTCCCAAGGTTATGGTACTGTTCCTTGAGGGACCCAGTGCACATTGATCTCTATGCACAAGAGGCCTGATTATGGCACTATAACTAGCATTTCCTATGGGGATACTGCGCATTGCTTATATCCATTGCTTGAAGCAGCAGAACATGATCAAAATAATTTCCACCAGCTGTAAGAAAAAGCAAAATAGCTTAAATAAGTGCTTGGAATGTATCACTGTGTGTGTAATACATAAAAAAACATGACTTTTTCTTTTTCAACTGAATTGAGATGAACCTGTATACATGGACAGATACTGATAAAAATATATAGATACACTCCACAGGGAGTGACCTCTAATTACAGCATAAGCAGCTTAAATTAATTGGTACAAAAGGGCAAACAGGGCAAGGTTTAGGAAATGTGGCTGCATGAGCAATTAGGGTGATCAAACAGAAGGGAATCAGGTATGCCCCACTGTGAAGCATGCAGGGTTAGAGGCCAATTTGTTTTTGCCAAGACATAAATAACCTAATCTGACAGTGTTTCCAGGAGCAACATCCAGGTCGTTACAGGGCCTACCCTCTGATGGCAGGAGTGGCATTAAAAATAGATCCCTTTGGTTTCACTTCCCCTTCCTTAACTCCTGAGTTTCATCATTTTTGATGAAACCAGAATGAAAGTGTTACTTCCATTCCTTGGTCAATTAAACACAAGATATGTAGGTGCTTGACCCATAGATAAGAAAAAAATAGATCTGTTCTCCTGTGGACATGCACATAGTCATCGGACAGTAGATTGGTTCTGTTACACTGAAGTTTATGTTTGGTCGAGTACGCAGCATCCTCCACACTTAATGACACCCTCCGGTTAATAAAAAATAAATAAAATAATAATAATAACTCAACTAAATTTCTCTTCTGCTTAGAATGGCATAATCACAACATACAGACCATGAAGATTTTGGCTGTTCCTTTTTGCACAATCTCTGTCTACACCATAGAGTCCTTAGTGCTCTCGGATGCTGTCTTCCCTTCAGCTCACCACACAGTTTTCTATACGATGTAGATCTATGGACCAAGACTTCCATTGAAGATGGCTGAATTTGTGTCTGGTGAAGTGTTTCTTTGTGATTTTAGCCGATGTACTAGTTCACTATCCTGGTGAAAGATGCTTAGACTATCCAGTAGATCAAGATCTGTCTGTTTCTTCATTTTTATCCAGTCCTGGTGATTTACAGCTTAGGTTTTGGGTCACTGTCATGGCATAGAGTACACTTCTATAGGTAAGATATTAATTGTATAACCAACCTAAATCATTCTCATTTCAATGTGAAAAACTCACACGGAAAGACGAGACAACTAGAAGAATTTATTGATACAATATTTTAAGACTTTGGCGCTCAGACATCAGCAGGAAACATTCACGCTGAATTATACTTCAATATGCATAAGCAGGTGTATGAGAATAGGGATATTTCCCCCCAGGCCTGAAACTGGTGGTGGAGTGGAGATTAGATGAAGTTGGTTCAGTCCATAGAGGCTGGTATGCTAGACGATCTGCTTGAGCTGTATTGGTGAGATCCAGTAGACTGCGTGAGCTGATACCAGTGCTTCACTCAGGGACCCAGAAAGATAGATGTCCAGCTTGGATAAATACAGGTTTGCATAAACCTGTCCATGATGAGCAAGCATGAAGTGACTGTGGAGAGGAAAAACTCCCCTTTGGGAAGAAACTGCTGGCAGAACCGGACCCAACATGGCGGTCCTCTGCCGGATTGTTTTAAGGAGTGACTGGGAATTCCGTAAGAGTCCGGGAGGAATTACACTCTGATAGGGACGAGGTTGAAGGAGGACCGTAGGAAAGCCAGGCGGAGCTTGGTACGATGGTGGAGAAGGGGATGGAGGTGGGTTGAAATCAGACATTGTGCAGCGACCGCTCGCCCGCTGGCAGAAGGCTGAGATGTGGATTCAAAGTTCCTTTAAGATGAACCCAGGACGCTGATTGGCTTCGTGGAGGAGCAGTTCAAAGCTGATTGGCTTGCGTTGGAGGCGAATGAGTCTCTGATTGGATGGAGGTAGGCAATGAGTTTCTTCAATTGAATTTCCGCTTTAAGCTCCATTTGTCATCTACAGTATCTTCTCCATCAACAATGTCTTAGCAAGTTTTTCTCCTTTCAAATCTAGAGGTACGGTCCAGAACTACTTCGGTTCAGTGTGTAGTCTTTGTTTACTTCCTGGTTCCTCAGCCAATCATATGAGAGTTCCCAGGGTTCCCAAGACAGAGCGCAGCAGTTGGTATTTTATCTTGGCAAAAGAGCAGCAGCCTGCTAACATGGAAGCCATTAAGAGAGAAGCAGACCAGAAATAGAACAGAATACAGGATCGTATACCTATCATGTGGAAGTAAAAATTCAGTGCAACAACACAACACTGAGTAAATGGGGTGTGTGCAGGAAAGACATTGTTTATGTGTTGTTTCAATTTTAACCACTAGGTGTCATTATTACTTATTGTTTCTTTAACTTCTTCACAAATGGTGTTATAATTTATTATTTGGCAGATGGTAGAGCTCACAACGGATTGTATAATGGTTAGCTGGATCGGTCCTGCTGCAATAAAGCATCCTAACACTTTGGCACTTCCTTCTCTACGGTCCCTGACATGACCTCTGTTCTAATTTGTTATAATTTTGAACTCATCTGTCCAAAGAACGTTATTCCAGAAGTCCTGCTCTTATTCTGTGTTCTCTTTAGCAAATTATAGTTTTGCCTTTTTGTTTTTGTTAGAGAACAAATGATTCCTCCTCACAGACCTACAATGAAAGATAAATCTGAACCCTTTTCTCAGCCGCAAGTACCTGCTGTAGGACTTGTAATGACCTTTGATGGTTTTCTGAGACTTCTTTCATATTCTGCAGTCTGCTATCAGGGTGAAGTTACTTGGACTGCTGGACCTGGGTATGTTGCTTCTTGTTCTGTATGATCTCCACTTGTAGACCATTTTCCCTGCCACAGAATGGCTGATCTCAAAGCTTTTTGAGTCTTTATTTTTCCGGAGCACACCAGAGTCAAAAGCTGAGGTTTAAACAGGTCTTTGTAAAAACCAAATAACAATAGCTTCTTTTACAGAACATTTCCATCAAAAACCTACAGAGACGAGCCAACGCTGAGCTCCTTCTGGTCATTCAGAACTCATCCGTGTAAAGGGGAGCTAACGTTCTGATGAAATGGACCTGATGTGATGATTTTACTCTTTTAACTGGCAATAAATTAGGGCTGTGATATTTTACCCCTCACCGGAATTTAGTTTGATACACTTTACAGAAAACTTTACAAAGGATTTTTCTAATTTTTTTATTTTTTTATCTTATTACTCTATTATTATTGCTTTTTTAAGACATGCCCTATCTTTTCAGAAATCACTGGACATTTGGGATGCGGATTTCTTTTCTTAGTAAGTGTAACAATAGCTTCATCTTCAGATCATTATAATCAAATGAAGCTGATTAATTTTTTTGTTTGGGGAACTTTTCCAGCAAGATGGGGACTTACGTGTTTTATATTCTCAAAGGACATTTAGTTTTTTTATCCTAATCAGCAGTCTGAGCAAAAATAATCTCCTTGTATTATAATCAAGTCACTTCTAAGATTATTTATCAGAAGTAGACGCATCTTGCGCAGCTGATTGGTAATTTAAGGATTTTAATGACAGTATTACGAGTTGAGTCAAATCAGGGGCAGTCTTTTTTTTTTTCTAAAAGAGACAAATACAAAACTACAAATATTCATGTCTCACTAAAAGTTCTTTCAAATACAAGGTCTTCTCTCAGATGGATAAATCATCAAAGATAAATGCAAGGCAGTTTCACGTATGCTTTCAAAAGAGCAGAACAAATAAAACAGCATGAGCCTGTGCAGTTTTCAGTGAAGACCTGTTGTCAAATTAGGACTTAACCTTTAGCTCCATAGTGGTCAAATAAAGCATCGTTTATTTAAGCCAAATGATTGTAAAGTGTCAAATGTCATTACTTTTTATGCAAGTGGATTTAACTCTGAGATCATTTTGGTGTTGTCAAAGTCTAATGACTGCAAAGGAGAGCAGATCTCATAAAACCCTAATAGTGGTTACCTGGTAAGAAAAAGGAATAACAGAGGTGTATGACTTCCAAGACCGATTTCCAGGTAGTTTTTTGCTTTTGTGTTTTATGTTGCTGCAGAGTGACATGAAATAAAGGACATGTCAGGGTACCATGACTGGCAAATGTTCAAACCCCTTAACTCTTTTCACATTTTATCATGTTACAACAACAAATGTAAATGTATAATATTTTGATGTTTTTTTTTTTTGTGACAGGATGAGACAAAGTCCATAATTGTGAAGTTCGAGAAAATTGCCACGTTGTTTGAATTTATTCCTATCTTTAACAAATAAAAATTTGAAAATTGTACCTTGCTTCCTATTCATCATTATGGAGTCAATACACTGTAATATCAGGTGTAAGTTCAATGGTTTTCTGCAGGTAAATATTTGTATTTATTTGTAATGGGACAATACATTTACATAGTACAGGAGCAAAAATGCAAGATTATAGCCGAGGCTAATTTCCATCTCCTGTCCCCTGCCAGGTCTGGCCTATCTATCCGCTCCGTACACGTAGAAAAGGAAAACTTCTTCAATCCTTTGTAAAATAGTCCAAGCTGAGTCCAACTGGCCAGGAGCACCTGCTTCATCATAGTTGCTTTGCCTGTTCTTTCAGCAACGGCTGTCCTCTTGCACCTCTTCCACAGAGGCCTGATCTGTGGATTGCATGAGCAGTGGTGGCTCTGTCCACAGACTGATTTATGCTGCTCATCCAGAGTTGCCATGGCCTTTGTGGCACTGTCCGTCCTTTCTGTCACGGCATGCTGCAGGTAGCCTATTGTTCCCTGAATGAAGAGGAAAAAAATGTTACGTGGATAAAATGACATTACTACCAGCAACACTCCCTGTTTGAATCTGTTTTTGAACATCATACTGTTACATGCTGCATGTTAACAGCAGGTAAAGGCTACAAGGTTCTCTGCTGTCACGGGATGCTGATTTTTAAAGAGAGCCCTAAGATGACTTGCAGTCCAGCGTTTCGGATTCAGCCTGATGTGATGTTCTTCTGAAATTTTCATTAGAAGATTTTTTTTCTTTAAGAAAAAAATGAATAAATTAGACCATGGTTTTGCTGTATTAACCAGATTTTGACTTTTGCCAATGAGAGGGTTTACACTAGTAATTTTATCCCATTCAAAGCTACAGTAATTGAGCGTGAAAACACCGTTAACCAACAAAGGGAACCAACCGACTCTTATTTACATTCATCACTCATACCATCATTCCCTCATTTTGCTTTAGCTTGTCATTCTCACCAATGGCACACTATTGTGGCTTTAGAGAGAAAATGAAAGGATGTCAGCTTTGCATGCATAAAAAGGAGACTTTTACTTTAGTATGAAAAAAAGATACCACATTTTAACATGGCCCTGAAACAACAACACCAAGAAAAGAAATGTGAAAAATATGTCCACAGGATGACGCAGTGTGGCAGGCGGCAACGCGAGCTGCGCGTGTGCAGATGGTTGCAGCAGTCCCAGTGAAATCTAAATATTTATTGGACCCTTCGAGAAGGTGTGTGAAAGGTCTTAAAATATTGATTAAACTGTTAAAGATTACCAAAATATGAAGGTCCTGTCATGTTTAGCACAGGTTTGGACCCTGTAGAGCTCTTCTAAGTGAGTCCAAATTGGGATCTTTTGTGGTTTGACGTCAAAGACAAACTTGCGTCATTATACAGAAAAAAAAAAATCTGTCAAACGAACAAAAAATATTCAGAGAAGGCTTTTCGAGATATTTGTTTCTGTGACAGAAATCTGGCACTTATGCAGTTGATATTCTTTGAAGGACAGTTTGTCCTGTCAGTCAATTTGATCAATTTGGAAAGGCAAATTGATCAAATTTGCCCCACCCCCTAACTTTATTTTAATGTGTTTTAGACAGTAAACACAACCTGACCTCTTTCGGTTCACTCAGTCAATATGCTGTCAATGATTTCCTCAGCTTTTGAGGTCAGTTAGATCAGTTAGATTCCTGAGCTAAATGACATCACTGTGGATTATTTCCAGTTAAGGTCTTTCATATCACATTAAACACTTGGGGAAATCTGCTTTTATGAACTGATGGGAAACATTTTATCTGGGTTAACTTCAACCAATATTTCTGAATAAAATCTTTCTATTTAATCAGCTAAAAGACAAACAAATTAGTTAAATAATGATGGGGACATCATGCTGTCGGTGAATACAAACACTTGCCACACTTTTCAGATTTTTGCACTTCTTGGCATTGGTTTGTCACATAAAATCCAGATGACAATGACGTTTTTGATTGTAATGTGACAGAATAAGATTTTATATTTAAAAAATGTACTGACTCAACTAAATTAAATTATATCTTATTTTTAAATTGTTTTACATAAGCAATAACACAACTGAGTTTTGTATTGACTTTAGGCCAAAAATTAAAAAAAATTCTGTTTGTATATTCAATCAAATAGATGTACAAAACTGCTTCACAATCAGTAAGTCATAAACACCACAATATAGCATTTATTTATTTTTCCCTCCTTGAAGAATCTCAGATCTACTATCAACAAATTGCCTACACATGATTATCAAGGGAACTTAGGTTTCATACAGTCAATACTGCCCAGTTTGATGGATGCAGAGGATCTACTCCATCACAACAGACAGCTTTGCTGGGTCCTCCTCAGAAGTCATCTAGTTTATCCTCCATGTTAGACAGAAACAAAACATAAGCATTGGTCTGTGTTGAAGCCATAAAAAGTGTCTGGAACTGCAATTAACTTGTTAAATCTTTTTGAGAAAAAGATCCCCTGTAACCCGTTTCTTTGACAATCTCGGCTAAGAGGTGCTGTCAACTGGCAAAGTCTGCCTTGTGATTAGCAAGCTCAACTTGTTAGCACTAGTACTATTTAAACTACCTAAAACTGGATCCAGACTTGTTTAATCTATTCCAACAAGGCAGCATGTAAACCTTCATCCTCAAATCCACTTAAAAGATGATAGTGATTGGCAACGACTCACGCAGGGTTGAAAGGGACATCTTACCAGCAGGTTTCTACGGAGCCCGTCTGGTTACATGGACAGAAAAAATGTTTACAAGATGTTAAGTGGTGGCCACGCATTACTAATGTGTGGGAACGAGATGGATAAGTCATGGCCGCAAGTTATTAGTGAGGAAGCTCCTTTATGGTGGTGTAGCATTCATTTAAGAAACATGAATGAACTACAATGACATTCCGCAATTTCTTGCAATTTAACAATGAGTGGTAATAAGCAGAGCTCTCAACTTTCACGCTTTGAGCATGTGACACGAATTTCACTGACTTCTCACGCGCAACAGAGCTCAGTCTCCGCCTTCTGCGGAGCTGTTTCAGCTTCTTTCACAGCTTGTGGCCATCGGTAATTATTCCTGCTGCAGTTCATGTTAACAGAGGAGCAGGAAGAGCGATCAGTTATAAATAATTCTTTGTCTTAAACAGAGGTTAAAGTAATGGTATGGTCCGGTACTGCGTACACAGGAGGGAAGAGGGGAGAGCGGCTGCCAGATAAAGCCTTCATTCAGAACCAGTCATGGCTGCACTCTGGATCAGAAAACAGTCCTGCTAACCAGATGCAGTCTAAAATACCACTTATTCTGTTTATAAGTTTCGTTCTTATAAACGGGGGTGCTGCCTTGCTCTTGAATTCAGGTGCGCATAATTAGGTTCCATGTAATTTAGGTGCGCACCTTTAAGGGTCATTTTAAGGAACTTGTAACATCAGGGGCTTCAGGTCAGACCCGTCATTCCTCCTCTTCCCTCTAAATGAGCACGTTACAGTCTTCATTTGTGCATTTGTGTGTTTATTTCTCACTCACAACGCACCAATCGGGGGAAAATCTGCCCACCTCACGGCCTCAATCCGGTATCATTAAGTATAAATTCAGATACCAGCTGGATCGATGAACATACAATGCAGAGCTCTCTTTTCTCAATACGGTGGGAGCTTAACGTGAAACAGCCTAATTTTTTAATTATTGTTATTTTTGTATATTTATTTTTTTAATTATTTTGTTATTTTATTATTGGGTAAAACCATAAATGTAAAAAATACAACTGATCCAAATGACCAGTCAGTCACGGTATCTTTGTCAGCATTTATCATCCTAAGACATTTAATATCATGTCTTTGGTACAGGGGCCATAACAGGGGCCAGGAACAGTTCTACAAGGGCACAGGCCCCTGTTGGCCCCTGTCTAGAACCGCCCCTGGCTGAAATAGCTTTGCTGGTAACTTTTTTTACTTAAACGCCCCAACAGGCATAAAAACTTATCTTTTTGAAGGTCTTTCGTGTCTGTTTGAATTTTAATTTCTTTTTTCAGTATTTCAATTTGTTTTCCTATTCTTCCTCTCCTTATTTTCTCCATTCTTTCATTTGCCGTCTTCTGGTGACATAGTCTGTGCACCCATGTGAGGTGTACAGTAGTTCATCTTCTCCAGCCCCTCCAGGTGTGAAAAGTCCATCAGACTCTCCATCCCACGTTGCTTTTGAAGTGCCAATCGACGTGTAAATGTGAGAGGGAAAATAACTCTGCACAGATTAAGAAGCGCTACTTCAGTGTGTGTCTGAAGAGCTGAATTTTAAAGAGCTTTATAGAACCATGTTAAGATTTTAAGCTGGTGAAGTATGCAATCATTTTATACAAGCAGTGGTGAGTAGGGATCATAATCCTTCAATAAAGTTCACATTTTCTGAAATGTCACACCACTGAGCTCAAACAGACATTTGCTTATGTCCTGAAACTGAAAGAGTGTGGAGATGAATCAAAGTCCTTGTTATGTTCCAGGAACCATGCTGGGAGTGACACATATTATCACATGGACCTCTTCACAAAAAGGTCATCAGCCACCACATAGGCACCAGGTTGATTGGACTTACTAGTTTGAGAATCTTGGGGTCGCAATCCAAACTTCTAAACATAATAACTCACCCCTTTTAGAGTCAAGTTAAATCCTGCTCAGTCAAAGCTACGAACTCTTAAGATAAACATGCCCTTTGTGAAAAACAGGCGTGGCTGTGAACAGGTCAAAGAGAAAGTCAGAAAGAGTCATTAGATGTTTGTTTTATATTCAAGACTCTCGTGTCAGCTCAAAACGCGGTAAAATACTTTCACCACTTAATCTTGTTTTTTTCAAAGTGGGGTTGTCGTGAATGCTTATGACAAGTCAGTGGGCTATTTGTCATAAGCAGTGTACTCTGCACACATGTGGAATAAATGCGCGACAACTTCTCTTCAAGTTCAAAGATTTATTAAAAGAAATAAATGAACATCCAGAGAACATCACTATAGAATGCTGTTTATCTGAATTAACACTATATTTCAATCAACAAATTCTCTTTACTAGGTTAGTGAAACTTAACTAAACTACTAAGCAAAATGAAGATAAAAAAGAACCGAAAGGAAGTGTGTACACACAAAAGAAGCAAATGTACAAATACAATAGTTGAAAGCAATCATCAGAATGATTCAGTGAATCCTTGTTCACTGCAGGTCTAAGTTAGAGAGCCAAAGTTCATCTTGAAGGATGTGGAATGAGATCACATTAGCTTAACTAATTTAGAACGACCTTTGGTCTGTGTTCAACCCATTCACAATATAAATCCTGAGTTAGACAAAACATTATTTGAGGAAATAACATTTTAAAGAAAGATTTGCTAAGTAGAAATCAATACCTTGCCTCCTTGGAAACCGCCTTGCAATGTGACATGACTGCCTTAAGTCTTTCTTTGACGAAATTAATAAATATAAGGTTGTCTGCCTTTCCTGAAAGAAGTTTATAATATATTAAGCATACGTTTTGCTAGAGATGTTATAAAAAATTTTACAACTGCTGACGTTTTTGCTTGCATGTTGTTTTCATTTGTACCCAACGTCACTTCCTCACATCTTTCTGAGAAAATCTTTGGTAAAACTATTAATTGAAAGATTATCTACCTTCCCTGAATGAAGATTATGGAAATTATATCCATACTTTTCGCAAGAAATGTAATCAAAATGCATATAAATGTAGTTGTTTTTCTTAAATGTTTACTTTTCCACGGGCAACGGCAGCCATGTTCTTTTTTACGCTGGGGAAAACTTGATTGTCACATGACCTGGTTGCAAGCCAATGTAATTAAATAGGCCAAATAAAACGTAAGCCTAACACACATTGAAAAGCCAAATTGCAACAATACTACATTTCCCCCTGTGGACCGACGTTGATCTGGAGTGGAAACACAAGAACTAATGTCCCATGCTTCTACGTTTCTCATCCTGAAGTCAAAGTTTGTCATGGCCTTGATTATTACAAAATACAGCAAATATAGTTCACAAACTTGCATGTCAGCTCTAATCCTCTGTTGTAGTTCCTGCTGCCTTTCATAATCAGATGATGGCGCCTGTGTGGTCTGCTCCATCTTCCTCTCCCAGGGCCCTGGAGCTCCCCCTCACTCTCCTTCTCCCCCTGGCTCTGCGTCATCTTTTCCCTCTCCCTGTTTTAATGGCAGACTCTGAGGATAATCTAGAGGTGTGAAAGTGGCCTTGTCTTATCAAGTAAATCCATGTCTTCTAAATCTGCTGATCCAAACTGCTCTGCTATCAGATTCCAAAACATGGAGGGAGACTGTTTATTTTCCGACAGTGCGGTGTTGCCAGTGGTCTCAAGGGCACAAAACCTGGAAGTCACAGATCTAGCACCCTTAGTGGCTAAAAGTTACGCTGTGCTGCTTTGAGGATGCTGTCTGAAACAAGTTGTTTAGTCGAAAAAAGTGATCTACAAGCTAGGTCTAAACATGTTAGGGAAGGTAAGAAATTCAAAATACATGTATTCAATCTATTCTTTATTCGCCTCCAACACTCCTAAATTTGATAGCTGTTGCTAAAAGTTTTCTGCTCCCAGACAGCACTTTTGTTCTCCCAGGTAGTCTGGCTACTGATTCCACTGAAGTTATCTGTTGTCACCGTGTCATGAACGATGTTGTGTTATTGTCTCTCAGCTTTAGGCTGTTACTTCCTTTAAAGCCAAGTTTTCAGGTTGTTGTTTTTTTTAAACCTGTGGCATGAAGTATGCTGAAAAGAGAGAATGTGTTTGGTTGGCAAGGACAAATCTGTCCTCTTCAACATAGCACTGAGGATTTAGTCAACAAACAGTGGATTTGTCAGCTGTATACTAGAAGAATGAATAAACAGACAAAACATGTAAATATATAAATAAGAATAAAGTTATTATTTTTCCCTCTTTGTCTCTGAGAAATAAAGGATGAGATAGGAAAATAGATCTCCCCCACTATGTTTCTGAACATACAAACAGCGGGTCATCGCTACTTTTCTTCTTCTACTTCTACTGATCTGATTCACAATTAATCAAATTGTTAATGCATCTTTGTTAACTGACAATATTATTCCACAGGAACATTGCATTTTTCAATTAAAATAAATGGTGGTTGACAACTCAATTGATAAATAGACATACATACTGCAACAAAACATAGTTATGGTGCCCGTAGTAACATGTTATAATTTGTCAGTTATACCTTTACATCAGGGTGAGTTAAACTTTAACTATTTTTCCAAGGCTGAATACTTTAAATTACTGTAAATTTAGGGTTTACTGACTCAAATTAAGACAATAGCTTTTCAGCTCATTCTCACGGCAAAGCATTCTCTAATGATGACAATAAAATGTCTATGTCTTGATAGACGTAATGATAGATATACTGATTGGTGTTGACTGGTTTGAATCTCAGCTGAGGCCTTTTTTATAGTCAGTTTGTAATCATGTATTTTATTAGCATACTCTGTCTTCCTCCTACATTCCACAACCAGGTGAAGCCTTTATTCAGTTGGGAAACCACCAAAAGGCACAGTTTCAATGCTTGCTTTGGTAATAGGACCATCACAGATTTAGTCAAACATAAAATCAGTATAACCCGTCAAACGTGGATGGAAAACTGCTAACCCGATTCATGAAACTTTTTAACCTGACCCTTGCCAGGCGGATGTCGCTCCGCCTAGATTCACTCACATCTATCTGGGACCTCTCCCATAGAGATTGATTTCTCCAACCAATTTTATTGTCCAGCCAATCAGGACGCAGGGCTGGAGTTTCATAGATGTGACGTAGTGGAGAAGCGACCGTGACGTGAGACTGTTTTGATTCAGACAACAATGGCGGCTCGCATCGAGGAAGCAAGCGTTAACATTGATGCTGCTATTTCTTCCGTGTTGTCCAATCTACCTAATATTGTTTCATTAAAAGAACATCAGAGAACGCCTCTGAAGACTTTTGTTGGTGGAAACCATGTTTTCGCCCTTCTCCCGACCGGATTAGGCAAGTTTTGTTTTCCGGGGCGCGCCCGTGGCGGAGCGGTTAGCGGTTAGCGCGAACCATATTAGGAGGCCTTTAGTCCTCAACGCGGTCGGCCCGGGATCAACTCCGACCCGCGGCACTTTGCCGCCTGTCTTCCCCCCTCTTCCTGTCAGCTCACTGTGAATACAACGCGTGCCACTAGAGCCGCAAACACATAAAAAAAAAAAGTTTTGTTTTTTCCTGCGTCGCTCTCACAGCGTCACGGGTTAGCTTCGGTGTGAGTGGTTGAAATAGCACGTCGATAAAGATGACAGACAAGTGGCTTATCCAATCATATGCAAGGATTTTTGATAAGGCCCAGCCTTCTGAAACGCCATTCCTATGGAAAGGTCCCAGATGGATGAGTGGAGCTAGGCGAAGCGAAATACATCTGGCTAGGGTCAGGTTAGAAACTTTTACCCTGTTGGTGAAACCAAAAAAGGCGAGGATTCTTAGTTGTGTAAAAAACATAGCCAATAACTTATCTTAACTCATCAGGAAATCTGATCAGGATGACCAGGGCACCTCCCTTTAAATGGTTTTCCAGGAATATACCACAGGGGGTGGGTGGGACCCTGGGGAAGACCCAGAACTCGCTGGATGGACTATTCATGCAGTCTGGCCAGGGAACGCCTTGGGATCCCTCATCCCCCCACGACCCAACGCTGGATATGGGGAATATGGATGGATGGCTGAGTGGATGTTTTAAAATGCATTTTAATATTCACAGCTTATTATGCTCTTTATTGACGTATATTTTTTGTCGAAAAAAGTTAACAGCTATTAATTCTAGGCTTTTAAATAGTTTCCAAAAATCTTAGGCTTTAGGGATGTAATTCCTGTAGAACTGTAGATTAGAACACAGCGCTTTACCCACATTAGACCAGAGATTCACATTTTAGGTCAAACCGTCACCTTCCTACTCGCTGCCATATGAAACAGCACAAACATGACGGCTTTCTTCTGATGTTCATAAAGAAGTGGGAAAAAGGTTGATGTGCATACAAACTGTTCACTTCATATTTTTGTTCGCCTGGACGCAAAACGAGAGAATTACTAAGGCGTTTGCCTCGGCTTCCATGCCTAACTGATGTACAGCGGTGATTTATAAACGCCAGAAGGCAAAATGAGACTATTGTAAAGCCATATTAAAATGTAGCAGCTATCAAATTGCATTTTTTTACATTCACTGTGGATTCCCTATATTTACAGCTAATCATGGCTGTTCTTTCCCCTTTTAGATCCTTTGACTTGTGCATAAAAAGTGGAATTCCATGTTATGATCTCACTCCAACCAACTTTCTACGACTCCTATGTTTCCAAACACCATTGGACCATTGGAAATTATTATCTGGCTCTCGCTGAGATCATATTTCATGTAGTATCTTAGTTCATAAAATACCTTTAGAGTGCTGAGAGAAGAAGATCCGTTTGCTTAGGGCAGTCAGTGGCATTGAGGGAGAAGGGTTGATGAATTTTAAAGCAAGGTTAGGTCATATTACAGTAATACCAGGGTCTACACATCTCACGGAGCTCTGTTTAATCCATCATCTGAAACCAACTCAACCAAGAAGGAGGGATGCAGAAAGCAAAGGCTCATGGTAAGCTGCAGAGACCCACAACTTATGTGGGGGAATCTGTTGACTGCAAATTTGGCCTTACTTTAAGTACCAAGGGGACGTCATTGCTGATTGAATATCATTTGGAAGAAGGTGCTCTGGTAAGATGAGACCGAATTAAATCTTTTTGGCCTACATCTGAAATGCTTATTGTGGCCGGAAAGTAACGCTGAGGCAGAGGTTCACCTTCCAGCAGGAGAACAACCCTAAACTGACTTAAGTCAGACACGGAAACTCTAACCGCCTTGGCTTATTTTCCTGCATCGGTTAAGTGTCTCCCGGGTCCACACTCCTTATTCCTGATTTAAATGGGTTACTTACCTCCTCGGTTTTCAATCATGTTCCACAAATGTCTGCTCATTAGCAAGTTATTTGGTTCAGCAAATTATTTGATTGAAGTACACAAAACATCTAAAAGTTGCAGGACACCAGTTCTCCATGACTGGAGTTTTAGACCCCTGGCTTAGATCAAAGTATATTTATACGTTAGAATGGCCCTAAATGCAACTGAACATAATGTGAAAAAGTTTGAGGTGTATACTTTTGCTGTGCACATTATGCTCCGTTTTATTGTTCCACTCTCATGAATATTCATCTGTTCAAATGGGGGAATTTACAACCGTCTCAGACACAGCTTATTGAGGACAACATTGATCACGCTGCGTGTTTGTTTTTTTAGTTAAGAACCTTATGCTCCTTTCTGCATGTTGTCTTGACAACTCCAGTTAAATTTAGGTTTGCTGCCTCGACTTACAATATAGTGCTGAAACGCTGCTCCCAGGAGTGTGAAAAGAAGCACACTAAATATAAAATACAGTAAACAGTAAAAATGTGTTTCCATAACTCCTTCTCACTGGAAGAAACTTAGATCAGGAATCCAGACGCGATAAATCAAATATAATGTCTGATAAATTCCTGGTTACGAGCGACCCGTTCCCAGGAGGGAAGTGAGAACACTGATTCCCAGTGAAAGGTAGAATTTCATAACTATTTCCACTTCCACAAGAACCTCAGAAATGTTGTAAATTGTTTTCAAACAGGATGGTAAATCCATAAGTAACTGCTATGGTTCCCTAACTATATAACCAAAGTTTATTGATTCGACTTAACCGTTAACTTGTCAGCCACCGACAACCGAGAGCTTTTAAATGTGAAGAAACCAAACTGACTGGGTTTGCCTTGATGGACATATTGATGGCTATGCTGATAGATTGGGATTTATTTCCATATGTGACCTTGTATAACACAGGATGATTTGTTCAGCAGGGCTGCAAGTCGTAGCAGTGATTGGTTGCCTTACAAATAAAAAGGTGGCTGGGGATACCTGTTGAACTTTGCTACATTTTCTCATGACACAAACACCAACTCATACTGCATAAAATGTATTTTATTAGCATTTCATGGACTGACTCATAGTAGAGCACACTTTCCACATTTTTACAACCAAGAATGTAAAAAGTGTGGCATGATCTTGAAACCACCTTTTGCCGCAATCACAATCACTGCTTCGCAGACTGAGAAGGAGATTTTAGCACATTATTCTTTACAAAATAGCTCAAACTCAGAAAGACGGAAATCATACAATAACTTCAGCGTTTAAGTCTTGGCGCACCATCACGTACAAAAGGTATCCAGATCTATGGGGTAAGATAACTGTCAATATAAACATAATTTTGTTTCAAGTGTCCGAATTCATAAATCTAAATAAATAAACTTTAATAAATTTAAGATTTGTATTTGTTCCTTGTCAACTCGTATGTGACATCAGATGTTTCATCAGTGAGAATACAAGTCTAGAAATCAAAAAGTTACAATGCTGCAATAATATATGCAAGTTCAAATCAGAAATTTACGAGTAGGAATCTATAATCCCTGATGAAACAGTTACACATCTTCCAATTGGTGGCAGTAAACATGGCATTACCCCCACCATCTGCGAAGGAGTGTAAAAGTTTCAGCAGCGGTTGTAGATTCGTACTCATACATTTGTGATGTATAACGTGTATTCATTACTTCTAAACTTGTATTCTCACAAACAAAACAACTGATGTCACACGTTTGTATGAGTTGACAACAAGGAACAAATACAAATCTTAAATTTCTAAACGTTTATTGACTTACATTTACAAATTCAGACACCTACACATACGTTTTTATTGACAGTTATCTTACCACATACAGAGCCACCAGATTTTGAGAACATTTCTTATCCAAAACTTTCTACTGGTGGAACCCCCCCCCCCCCCCCCACCTCCGTATATTTTTCCACATTCACTTTTGAACTCTTCTCACAACTGTCAAAAAATCTGTTTTTCTCACATTAAGTTGTGCTGTTATTCCTTTCCTGTGTGAGTAAAAATTAAAATAACTCTTCAGCTTCAGCTTTCTAGCAGATGTTCGACTGCTACTTGGAATAATTTATAACTTCAGCCCCCTTGGTTTCATCTGAAGAACAGTTACGCCAGAACATGATGACACCAACACCATGGCTCACAGTAGGTGTGTTTTTTTATAATCAGTGCTGTTCCTGTGTCAAATCCTGAAATTTACACATATTAAGATTACTACACATGTAAATGGTTTGGGAATTCACAGATGATGACAGCATGGCTTTGTATCATAAATTGAAAAAATCACCAAGTTTTCAGGAGAAGAAGTCTTCATCATCCTAGAGTACAATTTCCACCCTGGTGTTGCCACATTCCTCAGTTAAAATTTGGATGTAAAAGCAGTATGGGAATGTCCACCTACCACACCATCCAGGAGGGAGATGGCTTCTGTGTCACAGAGATGAATTTCTTTGTGGGGTATCAGGCTTGGGAACACCATCCCACATGTAGAGGACCAGGGTGGCAGCATTATGTTGCGTAGATGTCTTGCTGTATTTCACCAAATAGATGACATGACGAGGAAAGAACATGGTGTGGAAATAGCCAAGCAGCAGGTCGGGTCTTTCCAGAAGGTTCAGGCTTTGCTAAAAGGGTCTTCCAAATAGATATTGAGAAAAATGCCACATTTGATACAAAGTGCCTTAAGAACAGGAGTGGCCCTGATCTCCAACCTCCAGAAAATTTCTGTGCATGGCTGAAAAGGGGTGTGTGCCTAAAACCTGACCCTGTTACACCATTTCTATCAGAAGGAATGGGACAAAATTACAGCAAACGGTTGTGAGAAGTTCATAGACGCATACAGTTTAATGGACATTTTACCAAATACGGAATACATGTATTCAAACATCTGTATTTGAAGAAAGTTAATTGAAAAGTACTCTAGCTCATTATTCTGCCCTTCAGCAATCCTAAAACAAGAACAGTTTAGCCTGAAAGACAGAAAAAGAGGTTATGGGCTTTCTTTTTTCATTCAGTGTTAAATATCTGTTAACACTGAATGTCACATTAAAGGTGGATTTTTCTACATCCAAAAAAATATTTTAACCAGGGTGTATAAACTTTTGACCTCTGCTAAAAAGTACAATTTGATATATCTTGTCTCAGGATTTTCCTGAGGCCTTGCTTGAATGGGGCTCTCGCTGATTCACTCCCGCTAACAAACCTGCCCTGTAATCAGTCCCGAAATGGCAGAGCTTGTGGAAATACTGATTTTGGAAAGATGTAGTGCTTGAGTTTTGTTCTCCATTCTCTGTTTTCTTCTCAGGAGATCTGTTTGATTGCTTTGAGTCCTTTTTATGTGGGGGGGGGGGGGGAAATGTCTGTTTACCTGCATCATTACTATAACATCGGGATGAGTGCTGATCCAACCACCACGCCCAAACCCTTCACTGTGATTTAGTACTTGGGTTCTTGATGACAACCCCCCCCCACATCCCCAACAAAGGAAACAGCAGTCACTGATGTAGCCTAACCTACATCCCGGGCACATAGTAAGAGAAAAATCTCCCTACCCAAAGCAAAATTGCAGAATTCCTGCCGCCGACCTGAAACAGGCCCAAACCTCTCATTTTCAGAGCAGAATATATCTTCTCACCAAAACAGGCCACCGCTTAAAAATGACCGGTCTCTAATAAGCCCATTAGTGCACACTCATGCTCACACAAGCTGATTTTCCAACTAGCTTTCTGTGGGCATTTGTTGAATGAATATTCAGTGTGCATTGACAGCTTTACTACAGTTTCAGCCGTCGCAGCTTTCCCCAAGGGGGGAAAAAAAAAAGGACAACCTGAACAAAAGCACCACGACTGAGACAGTATGAGAGGCTTATGACAGTCGGCTTCAAACTTCCGTCTGAACTCTGATGCCTGCACGTCTCCATCACATGAAAAGCACGGGGCCTCGGCGTCAGAAGAGCGCTCATAAAAGAATAGAGTCTTGCACCTAAACAACTGGAGGAACTCATAACACAGCTGACCCGATTCATATAGAGACATGAGCATCTAAGGCGCTGTCATTTCTGACGCATGGCGCGCGTTTATGGGTGTGCGCGCGCCATGCTTCTAAAGAAATTGTATTTTTGCATTATTCAAACATTATCGAAGGCTTTACAGCGTCAAACTTTTTTTTTGTGGAAGCTGTGAGCAGATTTGCCACAAGGCGTCTTCAGAACATCTATAACCTAGATGTCACATGTTTGATGCCCTGTTTGATAATAGCTGTCGGCTGTTGCTTTAAACAAAGGGCCCCGAGCGAGACCTCTTTTGCCCGGACATCAACGCATTTCACGTTCCGTTCATAGATGAATGGAAATGTTTGGTTTTCATTGTTTTTCAAGGGACCAATAGGCATGTACTTTAATCTGACTGGTGCGGTTGGTGGAATGTGAGTCTTTCTTTCATGTGATGTCGTCCCCGAGCTGCTGTCTTCGCTCAGAGACGGAACGGCATTGTAGCGCTGGCACCGATGCTGCTGCTGTTCACAAGACGTCAAAGCGCTAGTGCAGCTGCAACAATGAACCTCAGAAGAAATGTACTTCACACCATCCTGGTCGGGACTAATGTGAGGCAGAGTGCATGGTGTGCAGAGCTGCCGTATGTGTTTCCAGTGTATGGCATAGGAGCCATAGATCTTGTTGGTCCAATAGACACAGAAAAAGACAAAAGCAAGTCTGTTGGGTTTGTCAGTACACCAATGAAAAGGGTTAAGGTGCACCAGAAGTGGGACAAATATTTTGGAAAGCAGATTTCCAATATATTTGAAGTGCAGTTTGTCTTTGCTTTTCCTTCGCACAACGCCAAATACTGAGAGGGCTTTCTACGGTGGCCGACAGGGGCAAACGCACCACAAATGGCAGCAACAGAAAAACTCTGCAACAGAATAGCGCTGCAGTCTCAGAAATTAGAATGATGCAAACTCCACAACACACAGTCAAGAAACAAATGCAACAGAAAAACGCTGCAAATGAAAAAATGCTGCAAGTACCAAACACAAAAGCAAGTTCAATAAAAAGCAGCAAACTCACTCAAAAAACAAACGAAGCACATCAGAGCATTAGGGGGAGTCAACCACAGACATAGTCTCTGTAGTCAAGTCATACTGGACCAGGCCATCAGTAAAGACGTTAATGTGATCCGCAGAATCTTTTGGGTGGACAAAAAAAAAGTATGTTTTAGTTCATGTCTTTTTACACATGACCGTAATCATCATATTTACGTAGGTAATTTTAGCGTATTTATCTTTGCTGAGTCTCTCCACTCCCTCTAGGTGTCTGGCACACTTCTGTTTTTTAAAGCAAGTTAGCAGTGTTTTTTTCCACTTTCTGAAAAAAATATGTAATTATGCTTCTTTGTTCTGTGATTGGAGCATTTTTTTTTCTTCTGCAGCGTTTTTCTGTAGCATTTGTTGTTTGTCTTTTTGTGTTTTAGAGTTTGCATCATTCATATGTCTGCTACGCGTTTGGCCGTTTGCGGCGCATTTGCCTCTGTTGGCCACCGTAGTTTTCTCACTGATCCAGGAGAGGAACCAGCTGTCTGTGCAGTCACTGAAGGGGAGTCTGCTTGTGCGATATAATTTCAAAGGCATGTCTTGCTAAGACTTTCATGCTTATTTATTGAGCAACCAAAATCTGGTAAGTGGAAAATATCAGAATAAAATATCCTTTGTTGCCCCACGGTGGGAAGATTCCAGTGTACCAGCAGCAAAGTGAAACATGAATGGATGTCTATTACGTATCAATATCAAAAATGTTCTTAACAGTGCCGAGTGTGATAGTGAAAACTACTCAGCACACTAAAAAAAGCAATAAACTGATATTAAAAATCCCCACGACTCAAGAAACTCAAGCTAAGGGCTTCTCTTCTAATGTACTGCAGCAGCTAGCTGGAGAAGAAAGTAGAAAGATGAGATGGGGTGCTTTAAGCAAAGACACAGGAAGCACCACGCAAAGGAAGAACCTTTGCAGAAGGGTTTAATGAATTTAACACGGCAAAATGGGACGAACCCCATTTTGGCTAAGTTGCCAGGGATCAATCTCATGAAAATCACTCATCCATCCTTTTATCTATCCATTTTCTAACACGTCTATCCTTTATGGGGTCACGAGGGGTGCTGGTGCCTATCTCCAGCTGTCAATGGGTGAGAGGCGGGGTACACCCTGGACAGGTCGCCAGTCTATCGCAGGGCAACACAGAGACAAACAGGACAATCAACCATTCACGCACACACTCACACTTAAGGGGAATTTAGAGAAGCCAATTAACCTAACAGTCATGTTTTTGGACTGTGGGAGGAAGCCGGAGTACCCAGAGAGAACCCACGCATGCACAGGGAGAACATGCAAACTCCATGCAGAAAGACCCAGGGTAAGGGTAGGACTCGAACCCGGGACCTTCTTGTTGCATGGCAACAGTGCCTCCCACTGTTCCACTGTGCATGATTCAGACTGTGTTAAATATATATTTCTCTATTAGCTAAAAGATACCACAACTAACTTGGATTTTTTTCATTGCCTCTTGTCTGTCTTTCAGGGCAAGCCCAGCCTACAGTCAACCTGCAGTCTCTCTAGTCTTGACTCTTTACATTTGTGCTGGCTCCACCTCAGGGAAGCTCTTGGCAGAACTCAGCTTGCTGTACCTCCCACTTCTACCTCCCCTCAGCCCTCTAGCTCCCCACCTTCAGCCAGCTTTCCTTTAATAATTTACTGCAAGACTGTAGCAATCCAAGCTACCTCCGAGTCAGTTTCCTCCTTTGGGTCCCACTTCCTCTTTTCGCGTACAGTGGATCAGCTGTGCCAGAATATTTCGGAGAAACGGCAGCCTCTGTCTTTCTGTACTGCCGACTACACGAGGGAATAAAACTTTGGCTTCGGAACATCTTAAAGTTTTGCTGCAGTGTCATTGGACAGGTTTGAAAATTCCACAGTTTGCTGTTGGGTTAATCGACAGCAAAGATAAAAAAAAATGTGACAAAGAGCGACAAAAATCAATAGTGGCAAATGCAGAGAAACAAATATTAAAACAGCAAAAACAAAGGTAGCAACTGCTAAAAGCAATATTGAATTACTTTATAGGTATGAAAGGTTATCATTCTCATTCGATGTCATTTGATTTTATTATGAACCTTCTGGGAGGGTAAATGAGAAATGTTGGACAAGGTCACCAGCAGAATCAAGAATCAACCTATTGGTAATCACACATATTCAGTGATCAATTAATTAAGGTAACAAACTAACACCCCTTAAAGACACATTTTGGGGCTGAGAATAAATTTTAAGAATGTTAGATGACAAAAAAAATCTACTTTCTCTGCATCTTACTCTGAAATCCAGATACAAAGGTTTTACACATGATTTGGATTTCTATCACCCAACAATGAAAGAAAATCGAGGAATTTAAAAAATGGAGGGCCTTTGGGTTCTTCCTAAAACCACCATAGAAGAGGAAAAAAACAGGACAGAACTCTACTTGAAAGTTACTTTTCTGAAACCTGTTTGGGTTTCTGCTTAAAGTTCCTTTACCTTTTATCCTCTCTTGAGGGAAAGGCAAAGATTTTCAGAGCATGCATTGCAAAGAACACATTGGCAGTGGTGTGCACAGACATTTGGGGGGCAGGTGCTCAAGTGGAGAAAAAAGGCACCTTGTCAATACCCAGCTCATTTGGCCTAAAATGTGTTTAAATGATATGTTTAAAAGAGCTAACTTGTCTTCTGTATTTACAATAGAAACCATCAGCCAAACAGAAGTCACGGGGGACCAACATGGCAAATATAATAACTCCATCTATGTGATACATTTTATTCAAATTATTTTTTCCAATTTATGTGCTACATTTTAAATGTTCTCCGAGCACCTAATGATCCTGACCATAGAAGACGTAGCAGGAATATATCCTCAGCTAACTTAGATACATCTGAAGCAAGTTAAGTTTAAATTTTTTCATCGAGGTTTTGTTTCCAGAAGGTTAGACGGGCCTCCACCAGCGCAGGGGGAGAGGAGATGAGTTCACTTTGAGAGAGGTGCGTGGCAGGGCACAGGGGTAGTTTTCATCAGGCAGATACACTGCTACGACCTGGCTCAAAGGCCATAACAAAGGGAGCCACACCATGTATACAAGGCAAGCTGTGCAACAAAAAACAACCACACCATCTGTTAAAAAAATATATAATAATAATAATAATAATAATAATAATAATAATAATAACAAAATGGCATTTTAAATAAGGAGGTCTCTCTCAGAATTGGTGGAGCAATCAAGGTGAGTATCCAATTGGGAGAAGAGGAAAACTTTAACAGGAAGTGATGCAGGAGAAAATACAGGAAATGACCCAGCAGAAGGTCTGCATCAAGATCCCATAGCGGAGCCAGCTGGCAGGAAGCAGCAACTGCACCTGAATTTAAATAACAGGAGAAAAGAAGGCCACTGGCGCTGATAAAATAAGCTTTTAAATCCAGTAAAGTTACCCCGCCACATGCTATATACACTGTAAATGCTAAACTGAAAAAGAAAGAAGCAAACATTTATTTTTGTACAGTAGAAAAAGGGCAGGTGCTCCAGCCCCACCGAGGGTCTATCTGTGCGCAGAGGCACTGACCCAGGATTACTTTCTGTGTTAAAGGAAAACATTAAAGCCACCTCCTTAGAGTAATTTAGGGGGGGAAAAAGACGTGACAGTTTTTAAATGTTATCAAAAATGGGTGTGGCTATGTTCGTACTGATACCAGTATGGATGGGTTTAACATGTTTTAAGACAGTCCAAATCCAAGCTTTACCAAAAGGAAGGTTTTATGCCTGGTCTTAAAAGTAGACAGGGTGTCTGTCTCAGAAACTAAAACTGGGAGTTGGTTCCACAGGAGAGGAGCCTGATAGCTAAAGGATCTGCCTCCCATTCTACTTTTAGAGACTCTAGGAACCACCAGCAGACCTGCAGTCTGAGAGCAAAGTGCTCTGTTAGGAACATATGGAGCAATCACTGAATGAAGGGGCATAACATTATATTGTGGATTTAACAGAGATCCAATGAAGGGAAGCTAAAATACGAGAAAAATTTGCTTCTTTTTTAATTTTCATCGGAATTCTTGATGGATCAGCTTTGGATCAGCTAAAGGCTTTTAAACTGCATCATGTGGACTTCCTGATAGTAAAGAACTACAATAGTCCTGCCTTGAAATTACAAATGCATGGTGGACTAGTTTGTCAGCATTGAGTCCAGGACAGGATATTTCGAATTTTGGCAATATTTTGGAGGATTATGGGATATTGCTCAGTCAGAGAGGAAACAGAATTCCCTTTTTTCCAGTGCCGTTTCATCAACCAGAGTCGCGGCTGGCCTAGGGCTAGGATCAATGTGAGTCGGGGTAACTGGATCAGGACCGGAATCTGCACCACATTCAGTGTGAGCCCAGGGTAACAGTCTGTTTAAAGGTTAAAACTGACCTTGAAATAATTATGGATCAATTTAAAATCGGACTTAGTTCTAAACTAACAGATTAAGGTCATTCACTTCCAGAAATTTGTTGACAGGCGTTCAAACAAACAGCTTTGATCGTGCTTCAAGAAAAGTGCATGTTTTGAAGCCTTCTAGGAGCATCATTTCCACAACAAAGGATTATTTTAGCTAAAATTAAAGTCCTGATGTATGTCTACTTCACTGGCTATGGTGAAATGGGGGCCTTTCCCCCCCTAAAATTAGGGGGGGAAAGGCCCTATCTGAGTAAATTCACAGTAAATTCCAACCAATACAAAAACTGCTTAAATACAAATTACCATCAGCCACAAATCAGCTAAAACCAGATGCACTAAATACAACAAAAGCTAAGAGGCTAACAAAAAGGACATATCCCACCTACAAAGAGATGCTAAGTGACCCCAGTCGCAAAATGACTACAAAGACATGCAAAATGACTGGTGAGAGATGAAAAGAAAATGTGGCCCAAAAAAAGACAAATAGTCACAAAATGACTAAGTCTGGATGCCTGTCCATCAGCCTGCTCTGTCCAGACCAGGTCTGACAACAGCAGGCGACCCTGCCAGGCACTAAAATACTGAGATTATTCAAACATTTAGACGATAGCCCAAAAACTATCCACAAAGCATACTTAGCATGAATGATTGAAAGCTACCCTTTTGTTCCATTTCAGGTCAAGCAGCCGGAACATTTCTTTTCCGATGTTCCTGTCGCAGCGGATGGAAATTAACCTGGCTGCAAAAGCTTCAAAACTGCTCTCTCATTTCTTTGACTTTGAGGTCCGGAGTGTTTCTGCTTGTCCAAGCTGGACGATCTGGTTGACATGCAGCACCTTGGCACTTGCCCTCGGCACTGGTTACATCACACGAAAAGTGCGATATAATGTGCCACAGCAACGTGCTGTCACCAAGAGTCAAGGCTGCTGAAAGCAGATAAATCATGTCACAGGGAATGCCTACTTCTCGCCCCTCTGCAGAGTTCTGCAGCCAACACGGTGTCAAGGTTCTGCCTTTTGGGCACTCGCTGATTCCATCAGTCACTCTGGAAATGTGTTTGTGTGCTTAGTATGCCGCGAGTCATGAAGCATATGTGAAGCAGGCTAAGGAGTATGATAGCTCGTGAACGAACAACTGCCAAAAGCAGCTGGGGTGCAGACAGACAAAGATGAAGATGGGTTTTAACATATTTTTCTTATTTCTCTGCTTTTTTTCCCCCAATGGCACCTTGACCAGCCAAACACAATGTGGCTAAAAAAAAGGGCAAAGGCAGAGGTCTTCCATCAGTGTCTAACCCTAAAATGTTTAAAGCAATAGCTCTTAAACATTTATTTAATAAAACACCAAGCCGTGGCCCAGTACCAGGTATATCAAGGTTTTTATGCTTTTATAGGCATTACCATGTTCTGTAGTTTAAAACTGCTTAATAAAATATCAGAGAAAGTGACAGAATTTACTCTGTCTTTGCTGGGCATTGAAGGGTTACTTTGGATGTCTTAAAGTGAGCTTTAGTGAAGTTTTTATCTGTAACAGTTCCTTTAGCTGTAGTATAACTATGTCAGCTAACTATGAGCTGGGTGGGAAGCTAACTGCTAATCTGTCGTATGCTTTTTTCAGTTTAAAACAACTCAAACTTAAGATGGTATGCTATCTGATATTAACCGTCTGCGATTTCAGAACTGATTGTTGTTATGTCTGCGTGGAAATATTTCTGTTTATAGGTTTTTATTTTCTCTCGCCCAGTGAACGCTGGAGATAGGCACCAGCACCCCCCGCGACCCCATGAGGGATAAAGCGGTTCGGAAAATGGATGGATGGATGGATGGTTTTTATTTTCATTCTATCTTAAGTAAGCCTGAATTTTATTGAAATTCTCCTTAGATCACTACCTACTGGGCACGCAGTCGAAAGTAGTTTGGACACTTCAGATAACATGTGAGGCCTCATGTATAAAGCGTGTCTAAACACAAAAAAGAAAACCTGCTGCACAATGTTTTAATCACAGCTTGGAATGTACAAAATTCAACGTTGCATGAAAATGTGTGGAAATTCACGCGAGCCTTTGGCCTGCCGTGAAAATGTGCGGCAGCCACGCAAACATTTTCAGTCGACAATAACGAACCACAAAGTACTACAACTCACCCAAACACAGTGAAATATAATTACGTTCAGTTTTATTTAAATCAAGGAGCATCAAACTCAATCTTTTTCATGAATTTGATAAACTCAATCACAGGTGTGGTGATCCATATGGTTAAGACAATCACGCATTTCCATAAATAGCTGCGTGTAATTGTATATTGGCGTTGCTGGAAGACATTACCATCAAAAGAATGCGGAAGGGTGCGTATATTCAGAGATCCCACGGACCTGCTGGCAATTAATGAAGGGCTTATTACTATATTACATATTACTATTACTTACGATTACTTATTAGCAGGTTTAGATCCCCCAGGGAATCATTTTTGAACTGCCCTGGCGTTACAAAGGGAAACCATAATGGTTACTGCTGGTAAACCCGATATTCAGCCGGACAAGTTTCTTTTTTTTTTTTTAAAGGTTCATTATGAGGGGATGAGTTTTGGTGGGTGAGGCAGGCAAGCAGAACCAAACTTGACAGGATGAATAATGGCTGTAGGTGCAGGCAGGAAGGGATGAGCAGGAGACCAGAAGATGCAGGTAGTGAACAGACCAGAACAGGCGATGTGTACCGGGGGAACCACCAGAACGGGCAAACAGGCAGAACCGCAGCATGCAGACACAGGCGACTTTTAGCAGAAGAGTCCAGCTGGCTGAGCACACAGGATCTGGTAGAGACATGGCACACCACACTAGAAGAGACGAGAAGAGGAGAGACGTTCTGGCAGCGATGAGTTGGCAGAAGCAGGTATATGTAGACAGGTGCACAGGTTGATTGGATGATAGCTGGTGGCTGAGAGGTGACAGATAGGAAAAGTCCAGAAAAGTCCAAAAAAAGTACAAAGCAAACAAAAACCTAAATCATGACAGAAACTAGGAGGAACCGTGCGTCAGCGGTTTAAGTTCTAACTCCACTGCGGGACTTTGTACCCGGAGCTTTTCAGAGGGGAGCTCACCGACAGGTCACGTATTTCACAGTAATCCATGAGCTTTGCTACTGACAGGGGTATGGGACGGCCTCAGCCATGAGACGTTGTTCGGCTGCACTCATATTGGTATAAGGGCTCCATGGTTATTTGGTAAAATGGTAAATGGCTTGTACTTGTACTGCGCTTTAACTAGAATCACCCATTCACTGACAGTGGTGAGCTATGCTAGTAGCCACAGCTGCCCTGGGGCAGACTGTTAAAGGCGAGGCTGCCATACATCAGCGCCACCGGGCCCTCTGACCACCGCCAGCAGGCAATTCAGGTGTAGTGTCTTGCCCAAGGACACAACGACCGAGACAGTTGGAGCAGGGGATCGAACCGGCAACCCGCCACACTAAATGTGCCCAACAATATTTTATCAAGGTAAGGCTATAACTAAATAAAGCAGGTGCTGAGTCATTGTCATAACACCAGGTATTCTGAGTACCACCATTCTGACCTAGTTGAAAGGACAACAGGAACTGGACTTTCTCCGTTATTCTTTTCATATAAAGAAAGCGGATCTAAAGGCTGGTTCACATAGGAGGAAAATTAGCCCGGTTTTTGTCCAGTCTTCCCCTTCCAACATGCCCCGATTATCGCGATGGCTCTCAGTATAATCTTAAGAGATATTTCTGCCGTGTGTGGTGCGTTAAGAGTGATCTAGCCTTCCCGGAAGGACGGCGGGACCGCTCTGACCTCAAATCGTGGGAAATACAACGTGTTGCACTTTCTTGGCATGATATTGTAGCATGTACGGTGTCCCCCGAGGACAAACATGCACACAGCCTGTTGAATTTGACATGTTACCACTCAGAAACCGAAGAGAGGAAAACCCAGAGAAAAAACAACACACACACACAACTGACCTCAATATCAGCATCGCAACGGTAGAGCCCCTGTCGCCACTCCTTTAACCAACCATTTTTAATGGATTTTCTCTCTTAAAATTAGTCCGCAAACCATCGCCATTGTTCTTCCTCGTCATCCATGTTCATTAGCTCTAAACACACGATTAATCTCGGGAGCTTTCGAGAGGTGTCGTGCTTGCCATTTGACCTCAGACACGCACTATAGGAGCAAACCTGTTGTATCAATAATTTTATTTTATTTTTACGTTTTGTGTCGTGCCTCTCCGACAATTTTTAAATGTTGCCATGTGAACCAGCCTTAATTGCACGAACAAATTTGTGTTTACAGTTTTATGCAATTCCACAAGACCCAATCTCAAAATCCAATATGGTGACCTCACTCCCGTAATACACACTCCTGACGGGCCTTTTTTTATCTATCTGTTATACAACCTGTTGGTGAACATGCTGCATACCTTGCATGTAAAGAAATACTTTGCTGTTAGCTACCTTTGCTAATAGTAGTTAGCTTGGTACTGAGCTCAACTACCTGCATAGAGCCCTGGTTTTCCAGCTTGGAATTAGTTAGCATAGATGGGGTTTGATGTAAAATGCCAGAATCACATTCAAAAGGTAAAAATGTAGACATCAATATTTGTTTTTGTTTCTCTGTTGTCTTCTTCTGTCCTCAAAATATTCCCCACCGTACTTACATTTTAGGTTTTTTATGTTTAAAGCAACACGCTTGAATAGCTCATCTTTGTGACTCTTTGAGCTTAGAAACTCTGTATCAAAGGTTAGCTCTGCATTTATCCCCTAAATGGTTCATTTCCTCAAAAGGTAACCAAAGCGTTCCCAGGAGTACCTGCAGCTATCACATGAGTTGAGGACTTTGTGTTCAAAGGGGGAAATCATAATATTCAAAGTTTGGATGAGGACACAATCAATGCTTTGAGCGAGAAATAAGAAGCTTTGACCTTCCTTATTGTTTGGAGGAGAGTGAAGGAGACAGGTGAAATCTGGCATCTGCATAGTAACGAGTCAGAGAGGAGCGCGTGAGTGGGAAGAGCGTCTGATCTCGCCGTTTGATCTTCCAGCCTTATCATAGCTGGACTTCAAAACAGGCATCCTGTTGATTCACTTGTGTGTGTAGAAGTTTAAGGCCAAGCCGAGAGTTGTTGACTTACCAAAGTCCAGAGGCCGTGTGGATGTGTTTGTGTTGAGAAGAGAAGAGACGCGCGGGAAGGTTTGAGTTTTACAAAGTGAAGCGCACACAGAACAGGAGGCACTTAAAAATAAAATAGAATCCCAGCTTTTATTATATTGATGTCCTTCTGAAGCGCCTCGATCCGCACCGCGTTGCGTTGGCCGAGGTAATGAGCGGTAAAATTGATTTTCTTTAAACTTGTACTTCTGTGGTAATCACGGCCACAGAATACTAATTTGCTTCAGAAGTGCAAACGCGTCTTCAAAATAGTTTGCGCATCAATAGGTACATCTCGTATAGGAATGGGGTCGTGCTCAAGCAGCTCTGAGCATTTTAATTCCAGCGAGCAGCCGTCTTTACTGAGGAGATGCTCAGGACCGTCTGCAAAGCGCTTGAGGCATGCATATATTTTCATATCTTGGCGTGGATGCATGTTTAGCTGTGATGTTGTGGTGTCACGCTGTCATCCAACAGGTGGCGAGCAAAAAATGTTCCCTTTGGACAATCAAACCCAGATGTTTTATTATTACTGTGCTTGAAAGTGCGTTATAAATTGCTTTTTTCCCCCTCGTGTCTAGACCAACAACTCATGCATTATGCAAGTTTTTTTTTTTAAGGGACTGACGTAAAGGTGAGATGGTGAAAATAGCTCCCTGTGCGGCATCACTTTACCTCAGTTATGCACTGGCACTGAGAAGTAATTCATTCAAAACATTGCATGGGATCCATCCAGACGCGCATTTAGACGTAGCTGCGAGTCTGCCGGAGCGACGCTGCGCTGCATTCTGAGCAAGCCTGACACAGACTGTCCCTGAGATCACAAACCCCCGAGGCAACGTCTCATTTCCTCTCCAAACTTATTACAAACTTCAAAACGCATTGAGGTGGACTTCTCCCTGTAATGCTCCCGAACAATTCAACGTACTTACATTGAGTCGCTGCGTTCCGTGAATAAAGGGGGAATGCATTTGGAAAATCTCTTATGACCCTCTACAGTTGCACACTTCTTTGATTTCTTGAGTATGTGATTCATTTTTTTTTTCTCGTTTTATGTTCTAAATTTGCTCTCTGCTGCTGGTGCATCTGAATTTCCCCACCGAGAAACAATTAAAAGGATCTTTCTGTTCTATTCTATATCTGAAAAGGGAGATCTGTGAATGAAGAAATCGGTCGACTTACCAGGAAGAGATCTGGAATTCGAGTATGATAGGATTTTATGGGATAAAGAAAACAAAACAATGCACAATTGTGAACTTTAAGGACATTTATGCATGATTTTTAAAACTGTTTACAACTGAAAGTGTGACTTGCATTTTTTTTCCTCAAATTAAAGCTACATGTCTTTTGGGGGATTTTTTTTTTCCAGCTTTGCACTTCCAGAGACTGAAGTTGTGGAAGTAACCCGTGCCATTCTACGGTTTGTCACCGGCTGTGTCACGAGAGCCACTCCATTACCAAAATCAAACCTACCGCTTTTAAAAACTCACATCGGCAACAGAGCACAGCTGGACTCTTTGCACTAAGCATCTCACAGCACTAGAATTTATTTAGGGTATTAGAGTAAAGAGGGATGAATACAAAGGCACACCGGACAGTTTATCTGTTTAATTACGAGAACATTTTAGAGCCACGCATCATCCACTTCACAGTAAGGCACTACTTTCTATTGTCATCTTAAAGTAAAAAAATGTCAATGTTCAAATTTTGTTTGATTGACTGAATGTGAAAAAGCACAAAGTGTATGGATACTAATGAAAGCCACTGAGGCACCAGGTCACAAGGTGAATCCTAACTGGTGGAGATCAGTCAAAGAGTCTTCCTGATGAATCATTTTCTGGCGATTGCTTGGCGGCAGATTACTGCTGGAAGCTGCTGGAACGGGGACTTGAATTGAGAGGAGAGCCGGTGGGGGGGATCCAGGTACGGCAGGTATTCCGTCGCACCAGGACATGACGGCATGACATTCTTAAACAAGGAAACGGTGACCTAATGCAGGGCGAGTAAGACGGGTATTTTTTGTATACCATTGTCTGGTAAGGCGGAGGTGGGGAGACCGGTCTGAGACCAGGTGTGCCTGTGGAGAAGACCAGGAGAAGCAGGCAAAGGATGCAGGGAAGGGTTGAAACAAAGGAGAAAGAAACTTTTATTGCAGTTTTATGTTTGTCAAAGTAACGATAAAAAGCTTGTCAGGGTGTGCCACTTATAAGAGATCTTTGATCATACTGTCAGTGAGTATTGTCTGAAGTCAAAGTAAGTCATCCTAAGCACCCGGTGCACTGAGACCTCCACTTATCCAGCACTGATTGTGATCCTAGTGCATACTAAAGACACGAGCCCCCCAGAGTTCCACTCTATATTAACTTCTTGTGTCCCCTTTTTCCCTTCTCTGAGTATCTTCAATCCTCCCAATCATTTTGGACATAAATAGGGACCATAAATCTTTGATAAGACAACAGCTGGTGGTAATAATAGCTGCACTTTTGTGTTGCTATGTTGAGATGAGTGCGGGACATTTTCCCATGAAGCTCTCCTCTGAGAGAGGTCGGGGAAGATATACCTGCCGACGGCACTCTGCTTGAAAATGCCTCCTTCATATAAAGACAGGGGAGAAGAGGCTTTCCAAAGCGCTCTGTCCCTCACATCCGAGCGCCATCGGCGTTGTCAGCCAACAGCGAGCGCCATCGCGATCCGCACGTGCAAAGGCCTGGATGGCACTTCAGGATAATTTCAGGGGAAGCTGATGAATGTGAAGATACTCTCTGCTTTTGCGCCGTCGTTTTGTCGCTTCATCCCGTGGCAGATTTTGTTCGCCTTCGCCTTGGCAAGAGTCACCCATTCGAAATATCTCTGAAGAGTCTGGAGGAGAAATATTTGGGCCCCTACAGTCCAGGTACAGCATGCCTTAAATGGAATGTTCTAGAATACGTTTACGGGCACAGCTCAATAAGTAATATCATCGAAAAGTACATTTATTCCAATAATTAAAGGTAAGCGATGTTTTTACATATATTGTGGATTTATTACACAGTTACACATTCCAAGGATTTTTTTTCTGTTTATTTGTATTTTCATGGTTACAGCTATTGAAAATCCCAAAATGTACTTGCTCAGGATATTAGAATATAGTCTGAAGGTACCTTAAACTGAATTTCAGGCCTGCTGTAAAGTGAATCTATGTGTTGTACAGCATATACTCTCAATGCTTTAGGATGTATTCCTGCATGGGTGCGGCGTGGCATGGAGAGGATCAGCCTGTGCCTCTCTAGAGGTGTGATGGAAGCACTGTTTGCTTTGACCATGTACTACAGCTCGTCTGTGTTGTTGTTATACCTGGCGTCTCTGATCTTCTGGACATTACCTCATACATTCTCTGTGAGGTTTTGGTCAGGGCAGTTTGCCCTAGGCTTCTTGTGTGGTCATTAAAGCAGGTGCAGGCCCATTTGGTAGAGTGGGCAAAATGAAATCAGCGCCTCTAAATGGCTTGTCAGCAGAAGAAGGCAAGAAATGCTCTAATATGTTCTGTTCGACAGCCGTCTTGACTTTGGCAGAACACAGTGGACCCACACCAGCAGAAGACACGGCTCCCCCTAAAGCATCTTGGATGCTGCTTCTCTCTGCTCTTCCTTCAGACTCCAGGCCAACGATCTTAATCTTCAACTGCAAAATATACCTTGATCTAAAAATGAAAAAGAAAAGCTCATATCTAAGATAATTATTGCATTTAATCTGCATGTGAGCTATCTGCGCTTAAAGAGAGTCAAAAGATCTTGAATGACACTTTCACATATCCAATAGTTAGAGCTGTTTCCGTAGAGCAGAGAGGGACTTTTGGGTTCATATCAGCACGTGTCAAACCGAAATCAAAAATGCTTCTCGGGTATTTCTATCAAAGAATCTATCCTGTCATGTCGGCAGGACACATCCAACGTGTGTTTAAGACACCATTAGACACAATGATGAGATGTGCATTGGCACTACCAATCTGTGTTCCCCTTAACGTGGATTACATAAGTATAAAACACAGAAACACAATGTGTCATGTCGCCATTTTCATTTTCAACACCACAATCTCAAAGGACCACTTGGACAGGCTATTATATTAATTACCAAAAATATATTTGGCCAGTTATAGGACGATTCATGTCCTTTGTGCCAACACATGACCTAGATCTTGACCAAGATGCTATAGGCAAAGGACAGTGTGGCGTGTATTATGGTGATGGAAAAGATAGAGAACAGGGAGTGTAATATGGAATTTCATCATCTTAGTCAACAACAAAACCACAATTTCATGTATTCCTAATGGCATGCAGTCATACAAACTCACTAATTCCATCTATCGAAAAGTAAAAAAAAAAAAAAAAACATATTAAAAACGTGTGTTGTCATGTTTTGTTTTCTATCACACTTTTACCTTCCACCTAACTTTCCAATAATATGCTTGGATACAACTAGCTTCTATAGCGTTTAAATTTCTTGGCACACCTGACATCTTTCCAGACATCTGTCAATGCTGCGTTATTCCCCATGAAGGTGTAAGCCATATGGCCATGGCGTGACATTTCTGTGATTAAAATCCTTTTTTTTTTTATTGGACCAATATAATATTCCAATTGAGCATGGTCACTAGCTGTCCATCATCAAAATCAAACGAAACAAGCGCTGTTAAAATATAACACTCTTCGTGACCGTCTGTGTTTCACTTTCTGAATTGGGTCGCTGAAATAAATTATTTTTTATTTTTAAATGATATCCTAATCCACTGAGATGCAGCTGTGTTTGTCTTGTTTATCTGTCTCTGGGATATTGGTGCAGCGAGCCGGTTTAAACATGCAGAACCTGTAGTTTTGAAGAAGGGCAGAAAAGCCAACTCATGACTCAAATCAGCAAATTACCGCACACCAACGCACAGGCCGTGACGCGTTCCGTGTTTCTATTAATCTGTCTCAGACCATCATCAGCCGCCCTCCTCTCCTCCTATCTCTCTGGGCAACCGTGCGTCCCGCCGCTCGTCTCACTCGTCGCGGAGATTCCGGTGCCAAGGCTCATCGTCGCGCACGCCAGGCGCGCGGTGCCTTTTTTTTTCTCCCCATACACTCAGCGTCGCTCCGGGCTCTTTACCGGCTCCAGCCGCCCAGATCGGGGCTATCTCTTGAAGATAAACGTAGAGGGAAAATGACCTGACAGGTGTAGCGCAAGCGGCAGCTCCGACAGAAGCTGCTGGACGCCCGACACCGTGCGCAACAGTGCGGGGAGCAGGTGGATGGAGAGGCTGGCGGGATGCGGCTTTCCAGCGGGTCGGAGCCGCTCCGGAGCGGCGGCACACGGGGTGCTCCACCGCGGGACAACTTGGACGCGACGCAGTGAGGATGGAGCTCTCTGGTTTTAAACATTTATAAATGTAAGTGAGAAGGGCTGGGGACGGAGGAAGGAAAAGCGATTACTGCGCTCTTGGTCCGTTTTGGGTTCTGTGCACACACAGGTGGTCTAATTTGGTCTGAACAGGCAACTCATTAAGTGGGAAGGCTTTTTTTTTATCAGAATAAATAGCAATCCTGATCACTCATTTAGTTTTGGACACACATTTAATCGGGTCACCTTTGGAGTTATATCATAAGCATTTACATATGTTCGTTTTAGATTTCGTTTCCGCATTTTTAGAATAAGAAAACAAAAAACAAGGGATACAAGGGAAGCCTAGAAAAAAAAGACAGAAACTAACAAAAAATGCATTTTTTACACCGAAATACCATTTTTCTATGATTTATGGGACTTTTAAATGATAGGCAGCGTTGCCAGTGTCGTCTGGACTAAAAAGACAAACATGCTGTCATCCGATCAGTTTTTTCCCACCTTCCTTATCTTGGAAAGCATCCCTCTGAGCTGGACATTTGCTTCATGCAGTCTGCAGGTTAACTGTGAGGCTGTAACGAGCTGAGCTGCACAGACTGCTTCCCTTGGCATCACCCCTCTCCATCATTTCACACACACAGAGTGCAGAACTGAGATGCAGCGAGCTGCAAGGACGCTGCACTTTGGGAAAACGCTCATTAGTTTCTATTTGCAGCAATAAACAAAAATAATTAGTTGTCCTTCTCTATAATGAAACTAATACATTATGTAAAAAAAATAAAAGTGTAACCCTAGGAAAGAAAGTGCCTCTGCGGAAAATCTAAACCCGTTCTGTCCCTCTGACTCATTCAGTCATCCCCACAGATAGCTTTATCTGTCATAGAGCTCTCAAGGATCTCTCTGCTGTCTCTGTCTTTAAGGAAGCACTGATTGACATTGTGCATGTTACTTCCTTTGTGCAACCTATATTTGTTATGTTCAAGACATCAAGCACAATTTTCAAGGAAGAGATTTGAATTCAGCCCCTACCCTTCTTCTCTGGCTGTTTTCACCAACTGCGACGGGCTTAACCGGTTCCGAAGCCTCGCTGTTTCCTGACAGCATTCGCAGAGGTCACTGACTCCAGCAGCATAGGCACGTTGCAAGTAAAATTTGATTTTACGCCTTTTGTTTTTACTTGAGGGGGAAAAAAATACCTGATTTTTCCCCAATTAAAAACACCCTGCTCTGAATCTTTGGCTCGTGCAGACTCTGACCCTAAACCTAAAACCAGCAAGCTTACATGTGACGTAACAGTGCATAGAACAGGCACGGGCATACCAAGGTCTACTTCTAAAACAGCTAAAAGTGCTTTTAATAAGATGCAAGACGTGATGCAGGAGGGTAACGGAGATTTTTACGGGCTGTATAAAACACAGAGCCCCCCCACCACCGCCACCACTGCCACCTGCTCGTTGCTGCACATTGCCATTAGTTGGTTGAACAGAAAGCTTCTATGCTTATCTCTTGCATACAAAAAAAACGTAAACTTCTTTGCGTGGGAATATTGCAAAAAAAAAAAAAAACACAGTCGTGGTGTCAAAAATGAGGAAAGGTCACCCATCACTCCTATAAACTGGACACAACCTTTAAAAACCAGGGAATGCAAGCTCAGAGCAACATGTCTGTCCAGCAGACTATTGCAGGCTGGCTCCCCAAGCAGAGAGTCAGACAGTTCACCCAGCCTGTACCAGCTTGGTGTACTTGCCTCCAAATGGTGGAACATTCTTCATAATAAGCGCTTTAAACACATATTCCGTGTCCCGCAGGTGTTCATGGATTGGACAATTCTAGCATCAGTAGGAGCAATTGTTGCGTTTCTGTTTTAAATGAAAATAGCCAGAGAATCTTACCTTTTTTTTTTGTTTTAATACCATATGACAGGGAATTCTGTGTCCAAGGTTATCATCCGATGCTTTATGAAGGTACACTAAGAGTTTAGAATGTTATGTTTTAAATGGATCAATTAAAAGTCCTTCTAATGCGGTGTCGAGGAAGCATGGGAAAAGCCAGAGGCTTCACTGGCTGCTGAGGAGCAGGCAGCACTCCCCCCCCGCTCCCCACCTGTGGCTGCACACTGCTGGTCAGCTGGTTAAAAGAAGGCTCCTACATTTATCCGTTACATACAATGAAGAAAAATGTGCCTGTTAGGAAAACAATTCAGGTTAGAAAAAAAAAAGGATAAAGGAGCATCAGCCTTCATTATTGTTGACAAGCTATGAGTGGCTTGTCTGTAAAGCAGCCGACTGCAGGCTAGCTAGTAATAGCTTGTTACACTCTGTTATTCGATAAAAGCAGAATGACAAAGAGGGATATAATCTTTGCTTCAGGCACTTGGAAACCTCTACATTTAGGTGGTGTTTATTCTTGTTTGCTGTCATGAAGGATTTTCACAATTGTAACTAAATTTAATTGTTTCAGTAGGCATAGAAACAATTGCTGCTTTTCTCTTTAAAATGAAATAAATTACATTACATTACCACACTATCTGAATTTCATAGAAGCCATAAGTAATACAGAGTCGGGTGAAATCATAGAATTTCTTATTTCTTGACTAATTCTATCCATCTTGATTGGTCTGAAATGAAATAGAAGGAAAGATTTCCCTGCGCAGACTTCGGTTTTTGCATTAAATTAGATACTTTTCACTGATGGATAAATTACTCTGCTAAATGCCATCTTTTGACATGTTAAAGTGCTTCCAATGAAAAGGTTTTACAAAAAAAAAGAAAGAAAAAAAGCAATCCTCATAATCTGTTTATAAACTTTACTCAAGCGGTTTTCCGCCACAAGCATTACTCCAAAATCAACTATGAGGGCTGGTTTCATGGAAATCAGGGAATGGAAATCATTCCCCGTCGAGACAGTCGCTGTCACCGCAGGGGGTGTGGGGGTGGGGGGGGGGGGTGCTGGGGTGAGCGATCCTGCCACAATGTCAGAGCTGTTTGTCCCAGAGATCAATTGAATAAACATTTGTCTTTGGCAGCGCGGTGCCCTCATCGTTCTCTTGTTCAGCCGTACCCTTTTGAATGTATGCATCGATGCAGGAGGCAGAACACACACACACACACACACACACACACACACACACACACACACATACACACACACACACACACATACATGCATGAGGAGGACCGCAGGTAGGTTTGGTGGATTTGGGGTCTCTGTTAGACAGTGAGAGGAAGATAGAAACCCTGATGGGAGCGAGCAGAAATGTGTACGTGTACAACTGCAGAGCCTAAAAAAAAAGAAAAAGCACAAAAAAAACAACAACAACGAATCCAGCTTGCTTGTTTAGGATGTTGTTCAGTAATGTTTTTTTGTCCTTGTGTCTGTTCTGTGATGAACCCTGAAGCGCTTACCGCCCCTCGTGTTTTTACTCCCCCACTGCGCGTCTCAAATGGGGAAGAAAATGGCCAAAAGTTATTTTGACTGCGCGTCTTATGAGAAACTGGAACGACCCATCGTCGTGTTTGTGCGTCTGTTTGCCAAAACCATGCTGCGTGCAGCAAGAAGCCGTGATTGTGGATGATGGATAAAAAACCCGTATAGAGGCACAATCTCGAGTAAGAGCCCTTCAAATGTTACTATGGTTGAAGGTGTGAAGCCGGTTATGTAAAGTCGCCCTGTAATTGTTGCCATGGATATTGCAGTACTCTTAGTATTACCAGGCAAAGGAAAATACTTTGCTGGTTAGCTGAGCTCATGGTTTTCTATTGCTTTTCTCTCCATAGATCGACTTTGCTCTCTTTTACTTCCTACTGACCGCTGGAATGTGATCACCGTGGCTCCTTGAACATAAAAGCCCCCAGTCATCCTAGTCCCCAGATCCCCCAACCCTTAGACTACAAAGTTCCTACTTGCCTGCACCCTAGAGTCTTATCTTTATCCCAGTTTAAAACATCACTGAATCCTTTTAACCTTATCTCTTTATTCTTGTTCAGTACAATTAGTGCTTTGAGGCACTTAAGTAAGACCCATTACTATACTCCTTTTATGATTACATCGTTCATGCTATTTTTATATCAAAGCCCATAAGAGCTTCTGATCAACGAAAAGTCTTTAAGTCATGGCCTTGGATCTGTGGCCCTTTATCCCAGCGTCCCCCAACATCACCATCCCCGAGCCCCTCCTGTACGACGCCTACGGCCAGGAGAACGACTCGGACCTGAACGGCAACTTCTCAGACCACAGAGAGCTTCACCAGGACAAGACCAGCTCGGTCGTCCTCACCTTCATCAACTTCATGGTGTGCGCTGTGGGATTATGTGGCAACACCCTGGTGATCTACGTAATCCTGCGTTACGCCAAAATGAAGACGGTGACCAACATCTACATCCTGAACCTGGCAGTGGCAGATGTTCTGTGCATGATGAGTCTGCCATTCATCGCCCTGCAGCTGGCGTTGGTCCGCTGGCCCTTCGGAGAGGCTCTGTGCAGAGTGATCATGACCGTAGGTGGGTGGAAAGCAGAAGGCTGATGAGTCATTGTAGACAGCAGCAATAGCCGTAATGGATGAAGAAGGACGTTCAGGTTTCCCAACTGGGAAATTATCCTCGAGTCATTCATTATCTAGTGAAGCTGCTAGAAAAAAAAAGAAGAGAGAAACATTTTATATTCAGTGTCAGTGCATTTAGCCTGAGCTAAGAATTGTTAATTTATGTCTCTGTAAAGCAGATTCGGTAGGAAAGTGTTTTTTGATTAGTTGTGCAAAGGTTTTAATTTTCTAACCACCCAGGTTCTGGCATTTGATGCAAAGCCTCTAGTTAAAGTGTTCTTTCACAAAATCTAGAGTAACCCGGACAAGCTCTTTTATAAAATATTAACAGTAATTCAGTCAGGTTAAAAGTCCATTTTGACTGAATTATTAAACATAATTTGGTAATCTGTGAAACCCCTATTTTACTTGCAAAGGTTTGATGGAGAGTCATAATGTATTTCTTTTGCTTTTCAGGCTTACTTGAATTTGCTCCATCTTAAAAAGACCAATATTTAGACAGGTCTAACCTGGTCTGAATACCAGCTATTGGTGGTTGTTGTTGTATTGTGGAATCTAAAACATTTAAGAGCAAAACATGCTAAAAACCTTTTCCTGATAAAACGAGCATCCCAAGTCCTGGGATTTGAGATGACAAAAAATGTGAGCTATTATAAATAAATGTGGTTTCACTGATCACATAATGTTAACCTTTCTGCATTCAGTTTAGAATAATTGTGTCCTGATTAGACCAGCACTTGACTTTAAATGAATAAAGAAATATGCCCTTTCTGCATTTTCACTAATAGAAAACATGGTTCATTAATCCAACTCTGTTCTTCTATATTATCATATTCAGGATTCATTATTGGATATTCTCATCCAGGTCCAACAAGAACAAGCATATCAGGCAATAACAAAGCCCTGCACCACCTAATAGGATAGCTGCAATTCCTAAACTTCAGCGTAGCAGAATTATACTGTTCTTCTGGCTGTTTCTAAAAGAAAAACTGAAGAAGAAGAATTAATTCAGTGGTTCTTCTGTAAGATTACTGCGGAATATCTTCTCTAGATTTTTTTTTTTTCAAAGCAAATGTTTTTAGCAAAGTTGTAATGGTTACTGCTGGTGAACTTGATATTCAGCCGGACACAGAGTTACGTTGTTTTTAAAAGGTTTGTTGTGAGGGGATGAGTAATGGCAGGTGAGGCAGGCAACCAGGACCAGACTTGACCAGACGCAGGTGGAACCAGACTAGAACAGAGGATTTAAAGGCTGACGGTGTAGGCAGGTATGGATTAGCAGGAGACCAGAGGATGCAGGTAGTGAAAGACCAGAACAGGCAATGTGTATTTCTGCACCCCTCTGCAAGTTATCTCTTCCTTTTACTCATCATAATTCTGCTGTCAAAATTTTCAGATTTCTAAAAACAGGATGTTTTAATACCAAAAATACATGTCTAACGCTTCCTTTTAGCATTTACACAAGTAGAAAGAAAGGTTTTAAAAATCTCAAAGAGAACATTTGTTCAGTCTAGAAATATCCAGCAAAATTTTTAATTCCTTGGAGCTTCATGACAGGGAGGATTAAGTGCCTTCCAGACCGATAAATAAAGTTTGAAAGAGGCTTTTAGTTTACCACCAATAGACAGCTATGAAGCGGACGCTATCTTTCACTTTCACTCGGCGGCTAACTAAGCCAGCTGCTGTACTCTTACAGTGGTTACAAGTCTTTAAATAGCTTGTCTTTCCCTCTTTTAAAAGTTTCATAGCACAATATCTCCTTACACCACGAGTACCTATCAGAATGTCGATTAGAGAAAGAAAAAACATAGTTTACGGTAGATTTAGAAGGATGTGGGGTTGTTATCATAACAACAGCTTTTTCACTAATGTTTTCTGTTCAGATAGCTATCATTTCTATTTTTAAACCTATATTTTTCTTAAATCTGGGAAACATGACTCTTCCACGCCTCTGACGAACACCCTCCTTTTCCCTCTACCAGATTCTCTCAATCAGTTCACCAGCATCTTCTGCCTCATGGTGATGAGCATCGATCGCTACCTGGCCGTGGTCCACCCCATCAGGTCCACAAAGTGGCGGAAGCCCCGTATCGCCAAACTAATCAACGTCACAGTATGGGGCGTGTCACTGATAGTCAACCTACCCACGATGATCTTCAGTGGCCTGAACAAGGTGCCGGTGTGTGGCATAGTGTGGCCCGAGCCCCAAGACCTCTACTACAAGATCTTCATTTTCTACACCTTCTCCATTGGATTTTTCATGCCACTGACAGTGATATGTCTGTGCTACCTGCTCATCATAATCAAGGTGAGAACCTGGCAGTAGATGAGGGCAACTTTTTCAATTCCAAAATTGTATGTGTGCTTTAAATTGAGGCTTTTTCTGCTTAAACCACCAGAACCACTGTTTAGTGTCAGTTATTTTTGAGGAAGAGAAATGCTTGTCCTGATCAAGCTTTAACTCACACACCCTGTATCAGATAGTCGGGAGTATAGTTGTTGTTTTTTTATCCGCAGACATTGACAGTTTTCATTTGTGCTTAAAAGAGGGGGAAAAAACAGCACAGAAAGATTGAAACACTGGAAATTTTCTTTCTGTAACCGGTTTATATGGAATCAGCCAGCTGCTAAACATCTGTTGTTTCATGTTTACTATCTGGACAAGTAACTGCACGGAAATTTCAACAAGGGGAAATATTTTAAAAAGACAGCACAATCCAAACTATCATGTTCACAGATTAGTAGGAAAATAATGATCTGATAACTAATTATTGAAAATCCACCAGAAATAGTCCACTTATTACAAGTTCAAAGGTGGTATAATACGGCTGGGAGTCAGGTTCATTGCATGGATAGCATTTTGTACGCTGCAGAAGAAATTGTTGCATGGTGTGAGTTAACTGATGCTCAAACAGGATGAAAAACAGTATAAAACCCAATTTAAGCTGTTTAGCAGCACATGCAGAAACAACGTGTTGCTACCTAATAGTAAATTGTCCAGAGGTGAAAATCATCAGGGGTGTGATTACTTATGGTAGCTCCCTGGGGATCCTGTAGTCTGTGTATGTGTGCTACTGTCACCTGTTTAGCTTTATGTTATATTATTTCAGTAGTTCTGTTAGCTCTGATTCTGCCATCTGGTTATTTTGTTCTGTTCATCCCTGGATCCTCGAGTTATTGTCCGTTTAGTTTCTGTGCAGCATTTGTGTTTATTATATATATTCGGGTATTGGTTAGATCGGTCCCCTCTTAGTATTCATTTAGTTAGATCTTCCTATGCCTGGCCCATTATCTTGTTCCCGGCCAGGTTCTGTTATTCCCTGCAGCTGCGAGTTCATCGCCCCTCCTTTCCTACAGCCTAATCGTATCACTCAGTTCACCTGCGCCTAATTATCTGCCTGTTGTTTCCCTCCGTCTCTTCGCCTTTAAGTTCAGCCCACTCTGTCAGACACATTGTCAGGTCCTCCGTCTTCATTACGGCATTCTACCCTGTTCTGGTTTTCACCCGTGTCATGTTCCTGGTTTCTGTCATCCTTGTTATTTTGTGAGCATTATTGATTTAATAAATCACTCTCCATTCATCATGCGGCTTCACAGCTCTTGTCTGCGCTTCGGTCCTGCACCAAACCTGACAGAAAGGTCTTTCCCGCAGTGTAATCAGCCAGCTTCCTCGAACCCAGCAGGCTTCTAGCTTGACTCTCTGTTGGTTTGGTTTGTCTATCCACAAAAACCTGAACAATTATGAACTGAAAGGGGGCATTTTGCCACTTACAGCAGACTAGTGTGACCTAGTTAGGTCAATAGATTAAATCCTCTAACATACGGGCACATTAGGATAATGAAAGTAGTGTAGCTTATGGTCCCTGCCACACAGTGTAACTCTAGCTGTTTAAAAGTGCTAATAGAAATAAGTTAGACAAAGAACAGAACATCAGTCTTACAGACTAATAGCTCAGATGCAAAAAAATACATTTTTAACTCTTTGAAATGGAATCAGATCTCCTATCTAGTGAGGGAAATTATTGTTTTCATGTTTTCATGATCTTTTCTTTCAGTACATTTTGTAATTGAAGAACATATCCCTGAAATGACATTGAGATTGTAAAAAAAGCTGTCAGATGTCAAGAGCAAAAGCTGTTTTCTCTACAAGGAGGTCAATTTTTAAAAGCAGTTCTCAATTAAATATGAGTTTTGTTTCTTGGCCTTGGTCAGCATTCAGGTCTTCACAAATACCTGTAGGGTCAGTCTTTTCTGGCTATGATCTTTAGGCCCGTGGCTGCACTGCTTTAACAATAGTAACTGCCCTGTAGGAAAATTAATTCATGGGAATTCATATAAAACCTACTGAGAGTTGTTTTGTTTTGTTTTTGTGTGTCTTTAAATTAATATCCAAAAACTGGGTTTTTGAGATGGATCATATAGGACTGGATTATAGTTGAATTTGAATCAAACGAACTGGTTTGACATCATTCAGGAGGATTGGTACTGTACTGGATGCTGCAGGAATTGATTTGACCGTGTTTGCTTTTTTTCGTACAATGACTTTAGACGTAAACTGGGGCCGTAAAATCAAATTGAACTAAGATGAATGAAGGCAGATTTAAAGTCTCTGCTGAAAACAAGAGCAATGAGCAAGCCTCCTCTAGGTCTCCTTTACTGACGGTTCAGGGAAGAATGGAAAGCCCTTCGGTCTTCTAAGCGCCTTAATTTAAAGCATTTGGTTCAGAATGTTTGACTCTGTATGCTTCGGTCTTAGCGGGAGATGGATAATCCTCCTTTGATATCAGTGCAGAGATCAGATAACAGATTTGTAATAGTATGAGGGCACATTAGTGCCCATAGTAATGGCCTGTTTAAAGTCACCACTAATACTGAATGATGTAAACAGGTTTTAAGAAATTGTGTCATATACATTAGTCAGACGACATTTTCTTTCAGGGAAAGGCTTGCCTGCCAGCAGACTAGACCTCCTAACCTCTTTAAATTTCAGAACCAGTTGCCTACTAGGAAATTGCATTGATGTATTTTAACCGATTCCAATTTGTTCTTGGCGTCAAATGATTAGAAGATGTTTACTTTGTCAACAGTGCCTTGCAAAACTATTCAAACCCTATGAACTTTGTTTCTCCAGATTTTGCCACATATTTAAATGTATTTTATTGGGATTTTATGCGACAAACCAATGTTAAGTAGTACATAACTGTGAACTAGAACGAAAATGGTTTTTAAAGTGTTTTACACAGAATCGTCAGATCCCATTAAAATACATGAAGGAACAAGGAACTGTATTTCCTGATATTTGCCCAAATATTCTATCCTCCTACCCTGTAATGCTTCAGTGTGAACGTTGACCTTGTATTTTGGACGTCTTGAGCCACTCTCTGTTCTCTTCACCAGGTGAAGTCATCTGGAATACGGGTGTGTTCCTCCAAGCGGAAGCGTTCGGAGCGCAAGGTGACGCGGATGGTGTCCATCGTGGTGGCCGTGTTCGTCCTCTGCTGGCTGCCGTTCTACGTCTTCAACGTCACCTCCGTCACCGGCTCCATAATGCCCACCTCCGCCGTGAAGACGTCGTTCGACTTCGTGGTGGCGCTCGCTTACGCCAACAGCTGCGCCAACCCCATCCTGTACGCCTTCCTGTCGGACAACTTCAAGAAGAGCTTTCAGAACGTTCTGTGTCTGAAAAAGGTGGCGGGCCTGGACGAGATAGAGCGCAGCGACAGCCGGGCGGACAGGAGCCGGATGGTTAACGAAGCCATGCTCATCAACGCCAACCTGGAGACTCATAATTCTGCCCTGCTCAATGGCGAGCTGCAGACGAGCATCTGAGGCGTGAAGGAGCAGCACTAAGATCGGCAACATCCGAGGAGGGGAGAGAGTAACGGGGGGGCCGGTGCACTGCTAGTAATGGACACTGACACATGAGCAAAGTCTGACAGAAATAAACAGTCTCTGAGGGGGGTTGTAGAGTTCACGGAAAGTGCATTGACCCCTGGTAAAAACTCCTGGCGCTTCAGTAAATGAGGCGACTGCAGCTTCTCAACCCTAAAATGGAGCAAAAAGTTTCAGAGATTTGTTTCAGTTGAAATCAAAAAAATTTTTTAAGAGTGCTGGTGGCGCTCATCGATTTGATTCGTCGAAGATCCAGGCAAGCAGTCTGTCTGCTGCAGAATGAAGAAACATCCTGACCGGAGAGGATTCAGAACCAGATCGAAAGCCATCTTCGCTGTCCGGAATCACCTTCACAAAAGAAACGAGCGGCGGAAAGGCTTTGATTTTCTGTAGCCTTTCATCTGCATAATCTGGCACCACTCTGCACAGATGCCAAGTGTAGCTGTATAATTTATTCACATCGGCTGATTAGTTTGCTTGTATATAAGAAAGGAGGAACAAAGTGGTATCTTTTATTTACTGATGGATTCTTTTCTTGCCTTTCTGGCTTGTATCTTCATGGAAGAGGCAGCGGCTAGTCGTGAACATGAATCTAACATCTTGGATTAATGATGGAGGATGGGAAATCATCTCCGCAGACAGTCTGACCTCGCTTCTACAAAACAACTTGACTTTCTACACAGAAAATGGATTTCTGGGCACCTTTGCAGGACAGTTCGGCCCTTGTTTCGTGTGTGTCAAGAAACCAATGTATTTTAAAGGCAAGCCCAGCTTCGATAACTGAAGCCAGTGATATGTACAGTACAGGCCTACCATAGCCTGACTTTTACAGGAGTCGTCGCTTGTGCTGCTGTGAAGAACCTATATCTATTTGTACAGTGCTGTGTTTTGACAAGCTCCCTGTTCCATGGTGAAATGTGACCCTCTGATTCTCCGTTTGGTTCTGCCAGCCTGTGCTCGAGAAGATGTCCAAATTTCCCAGAAGGCCGAAAAATGTGTCACGCGTTCGAAAACGACGGAGAGAAACAATGAAACATATGGAGGGTAGGACATTGGAAGCAGTATGTGAGTGACGAAGATAAAGTTTCAAAAGGCTTTTGGTGGGATGTATGAATCAAAGAGAAAAGCAGACAGTAAGGTTCTTGAATACGTGGGTGAGTGAGAGGAAAAGAGAGCCTCTAGCTCTTGAGTAATTGTGCAGAAAAAGAAAACTCAGTCATGTGATGCATGAAGCGTACACATTGATCTCAATATGTTAGAATATCGCTGAAAAGTTCATTTATTCGAGAAATTCTATTCAAAAGGCGAAACCCATACTCATTACACACAGAGTGAGAGATTCAAGGTCAGGGCGAACTTCATTTATGTAACTTAACCCCCTGAACCCTGCCTTAATATTGAAGATGATGGCTTACAGCGAAGGAAACCCCAAACATTTAGTTGCTCAGAAAATTGATGTTGCCAATTTTTAGGAGATTCCATAAAACTAATAAAATACAGCATTGACTTTGTGCAGTTTATGCAACCCGGCACTGTGGGTTTGGGCTCCTATGAATCAATTACTCTATCAATCCAGCATGGCATGGAGGTAGTCAGCCTGTGGCTCTTCCTAGGCAAGGCAGGTTGATTTTTTTCACACTTTTTAGTTACAAGACGGTGTTAAGGAAGGCCGAGTCGCTTTAATAGTGGCCTTCAGCTCGTCTGCATTGTGTTTGCTCTGGTGTCTCATGTTCTTGAGAATACTCCATGGATTCCCTGGAGTTTAGGGCAGGTGAGTTTGCTGGCCAGTCAAGCACAGTCAATAAACCAGGTGTCAGTACGTTTGTTATGGAAAAGAAATCCAGCATCTCCATAAAACTTGTCAACAGACTGAAGCATGTCCTAAAATATTCTATGAAATATACTGACTGTGGAAACACACTGGACCTCTCTAGTTTTGTGCCTTTCCACTCTTAAATTTCCTTTAATCAAAACAGAAAATTTTGGAGCAATGAGCAATAGTCCTTAGCCCAGTCCAACACTGCTGAAGTATCTGGTCCACCCAGTTGTACCACATGTCCTGGAATGCGTCTGCGTGCCTTGGCTCTTGAAGCCCTGTCTCTGGCCACAGTCCACCTCCTTTGAATCTCTTTGAAGCTTTGCTTCACAATCTCCTCTAGGATTCATTTATTCCTGTTGCTCGTGCACCTTTTACTTCAACTGATTTTCCTTCCACTCAACTTTCCATTGATGTGCTTGTATAAAGCACCCTGTAAACAGCCAGCTTACTTCTTATTTTGGGGTGTTACACTCCTGGTGGAGGGTGTTGATGACTGTCGGCCTGGCAACTGTCAGGTCAGCAGGCTTCCACATTACTGCGTAGGTGCTAATATCACATTATCGTAGTAAATATTACTTTTGAGAAACATTCTAAGAAACACTTAAAATATATATCTGTGTGTAATCTAATGTATCTGACTTTTTAAAATGGACATGAGTATGTCAGTATTCTGCATCATTGAGAGGCACCTGTATGGTCTGGGTGCTCTCTGTCTGGTGATTAGCATTGCCGGCATACCCTGTTCCTCTGTTGCATCTCAACAGTCTAGCTATTCTGTTTTACATTTGACACAAAACCCAGAAAATGCTCGGCTAAATTAAACTTGTGACCGCGAACGAGAGAAAGTGTGCAAATGAGGGAAATTATCGGATTTTTCAAAAAATTGGACTTAATCATCCAAGACAAGCAGAGGTGAGCTGTACCAAACTGTAATTATGACATTAATGAGTCTGCAGAAACGGCCTCACACCCAGCCACGAATACGTCATTCTGGGAGTGATTTGATGCCGGAACAGGACTGAGCTCAGAAAGAATGGTGACGTTTTAAAAGGAATACAGACAAGATTAAAAACAATTTAAATTGCCATTTTACTCTACAGTGCAGCTAATCACTGGAACCATTAGATTAACTATGATTACTCAAATACCCCAGGGTTTGTTTTGTACATTCTAAAACCAGAGTAATCCTCTGGTTTTAGTTGGAATTGGGTCATTGGTTCCAAAAGTGTTTACACCTCTTATGTATTATTGTTCATCTTGAAGGCTGGAATTGTAGAGCTAGGGTGCCATTTTAATTATATTCATACAGTTTCTGTGAAAGATGGATCCAGATGCATCTTATGTCAAAGATGAATTATCCTCAGTCCTATTTGTATCGAAAAAGGGGTCAATACAAAGTCAAATCTATGAATTTTAAATAACTCAAAACTGACAAGATTTCAAAGGTAAAGGTTTCAGGTTACTGGAATGTTTCAACATTGGCTTTTACATAGAATTCAAAGCATGAGTTATTCACACATTACTTTATTTATATTTTTACTGATTGAACACTCAACTCCTGATCTCTGTTTCCACACCGTACTATTTGTAGTTTTGTGTCCTCACACCATAATAAAGAAAAAGTTGCCAGCTGCACATACCAATGTAATATTTGAAATTGAGAGCATTTCAGTTTTATTTGGTATTCGGGGGCCCAAGGGATTTATATCCCTGGCAGATTTAAATTTAAAGTTGTTGTCATTCAATCAAGAAATTTGTTTCTAACAGGAAATGACACAGGCATCTGTCAAAAGACAATAAAACCACATAATAGGAATTTCTATTTTGAAAACTAACTTGTTTGCATTTTACAATTATTTATTTTCTTCTTAACAATGGAAAAATCTTTATTTAAATTAAAGTAATTAAAATTTCAACCAAGATGTTTGTTACTTATGGGAAATATATATAGGTATTTCTAAGTAAAATAAAATAAAAATAAAAATGTGTAAAAGAGTATCAGTTTTGACAAAAATGCTGGTGATTTTCCATCACTCTAATTTTTTGGTCCGTCCACCAATTCTTTATCAGATTTAAGTTGGGGCTCTGGCTAGGTCACTACAAAATGTTGATATGACATGTTGTCAGAGGAAACATATTTATAAAATTAAAAAATTTAAGATACTTGATATCTAAATCTGCCTGGGGAATAAATACTTTTTGGCAAATACATATATCCAAAAGCACCATTTCCACGCATCATTCAGAATTCAAATACTCAACTATGTTTATATGTTAAAGTCAGTGTGACACCCCCCCCCCCCCCTCAATAAACCATAATATAACAGAAAACTAAGTGTACTTATCTTATGTAGTTTGCAGGTCCATGCTAATATTTACTGCCAGTGCCAATAGGTTCAAATGCTGACAGCCTATCTATTTTCTTATGAAATAAGATTTCTTATGAAAATTTAGCATAGCAATTGTTTCTCCATTTTTATTGTTAAAATCAGCTATGAACTTGGCCCACTGGCTCTTTTTGTCTATGTATGGTTGGAAGGTTGTCTACAATAAAACCAGATTAACTGGGACTGAAAGGCAGATTGACTTGACAAAACACGACATGATCATCAATTTTGAAGTTTTGCATTTAGGTTTGTCACTTTATTAGCACTGAGTTTAAAGTGATAGTTAAAATGTAAACAGAGTTCTGGGAAACTGTTGTTAGAGTTCCCTTACTAGCAGTGTGTCATTTCACTGTGAGTTAGTGGAAAAGTGAATCGGCTATATCATTAGAGCTCTACAATGCTAACAGCTAACCAGATACACCTCTTTATTAGCTAATTTTAGAGATTTGAAACAAAACAAAGTGAAAGCCTTCTGCAAAAGTAGACTGACTAATCACAGCTAATGTGGCAGAATTATAAAGCAGGCATCACTAACCAGCGTAAATTTAGCCTAGTAGCACGAAAGCTGTTCGGCTGAGAAAGCAGCAACGAACTTAACTATATAATAGTTTGTGACAGAGTACACTGTTAATATGCCCTTAGTTTTATATTCAATGGATATGTACATTTTCAGTTTTATTTATTTTAAATGGCTAAAATTAGTTAAAACAGGGAGTCCATCTAACTAGCTGCTAGCTTTCATGCTAGCAGTATTACCACTATCTTTCACTAGTTTGGGGCAAGATAGGGCTAAGGATTTTAGTGGTAATTGTTTTAGAAAATTGAACTATCCCTAATATACAGGAAATCAGCGGGCCTACATGTAAGCCAAGAAAACAAAATTTAGTTAGTTCAGTCTGAAGCCTTAGTTTTTGTTTTTGAACATATCTCTTCCTACGGAATATACATTTGCGGAGGTTAGCGGAATAAAATATTGGGGTTTGTGTATTGGACTTAACACATCTGCAAAAATCAGATGCTAATTCTGGTTCTCTGACCATTGGCAATATATTGGCCTGGATATAGCTAGTGAGCTAAGCTAATATTTTAAGCTAGTTACAAGAATATCAGTAAGCTATTCAGTAGCCTATGCCTCATGTTTATTGGTGTCATCTGTACGAAGATGAGATGTTGAAATAATTTTATTTTGAGTTGCTATTTTTCATCTTGCACACTGCCTACAGCCAGAACACGTACATTTTGTGTGGGGGTTGTTGCTTTATTGTTCATTTTGACTTCATCCACAGCAGTTATGAACCCTTTCCCTAAAATAATTAAGTTTTATGTGAGGCACAACTGTAGCTAATAAATTATATCCGCTCAGCAGGGGAAGATTCAGCAGAAGATAAAAAAATAATTGAAATTCTTTCTCCTTTTTGGCTGCATTAATGTTGACTGAATAAGTCCACAAACACAGCAGACATGCAGGTCAGTTTTTGCTATGAGGCTTTTTGAGGTGGAGACCATTCGTAAAAAGACCTTGATAGCGCTACAACTGGGAAGATGAGAGATTTGTCAGACAGTTGCAAAGCCAAGAGCAACAAGGTTGTTAACCATTTGCTACGCTGTTGAACTGTCTTCATTTCCATATATCAATGCTATCAGAAGCCATCAACCTACGCAATCAGAGCAGATGAGAAGCACAGATATGGCTGTTCCTGAAAGCCCACTGCTGATAACAATTATATGAGGCAGCACAAACACGTAGTTACACACAGAACTGGGCATGTTGAAGTTCTGTTGATGGCAGCATGTCGTACCGTTTTTCATGACATCGTCTGTGTTAACCATGGTCTGGGTTGTTTCCAGGAGTGTCGGTCACGTCGTCCATCACATGTTAGGGTTGGAAAACAATCGGCCTTGTAGACATCTTCACAGAGATGTCTGGAGATAAATGTTGGTACATCTGATCTGCCAATGTTGTCCATTATCTGTCACATGGATGTTAGGTTTTTGTACCTTTATAAGAGCTGAAGAAGACCCGGACCAATTTTCTGTCAGGGTAGATACTGCTGAATTTTAGATTTCAATAGTCCAAACCTAAACACTTTTACAGAGCTTTGTAAATGCATTCATATTTCCCAGCTTTTCCACATTTTGCCACATTACAAACAGAAACCTCAGATAGTCGCAATCGGATTTTTGTGAAAGACCAGCATGACGTAGCACATGAATATGAAGTGGAACACGATACAAGTTTTAAACCATTGAAGTCTGAAAAGTGTGGCCTGCATTTCTTTTTAGCCCTACTGAGACAATACACATCTTTTCTGCAGTTATAGCTGCAAGTCCTTTTCCATTTCTCTATACAGGTTGTGCTTGTATAGAAACCCAACACTTTTGTATTCTTCTTTGTGAAATAGCTCCAGCTCAGTCAGACCGGATGGAAAGCATTAGGGAAGAGCATTTTTTCAGTCTTGCCACAGATTTTCCATTGGATTTAGCTGTGCACCTTGACTAGGCCATTCTAACACTGTACCAGCTCAATTTAGTTCTGGCTTTATGTTTAGGGTGGTTGTCCTCCTAGAAGGTAAAGTTTTGCCTCAGTCTCAAATCTTTTACGTGTAGTCCTAAAACTTACATTTTGGTCACCTCTGACAAGAGCACCTTCTTCTACATTCCTGACAGAGCTTGTGGCAAACTTTAACATTTGTAGACCCCCGCTGGTTTTGATCAAGCAACATCTGGCTTTATTCCAGCCAAAGGAGCACATGAATCCCACTATTGCCTACTGATGCATATTGAACACATACCAGAAGATATATTATGTTGTTGCCATCTAGAGGGCTTAGGTACTCCTTCAACTGACCTAATGTCCATACCTAATACTTACATTTATATAATTTTATGTACTGCATTGAAAGTAACAACCTTCACTTAATGTAGCATCTGTTTGACATAAAAAACACAAAGTTGTTTTATAGAATTGTACATATTTACTTGGAGTTAAAGGTTTAACTGGACTTCTAATGGCTTTCCTTCAACAATGGCTTTCTTCTTCTGATTCCTCCTTAAGACCAGATTTTTGTCGTGCAAGCCTAAGAGTTGACGTTTTAAACAGATACTCCCACCTGAGCTGTGGTTCCTCCACAGTAACCATAAATGTTCTGCTGTAATGAATGATGTGCTTCTCTCAGTCTCCTCTGTTACAGTATTTCAGCCTCCACCACCCTGCAGTGCAAATACTACTTTATCATCTACCACCTGTAGTTTGCTCTTATAGTCTCTTGATGTGTCCTTGCCTCCTTCTTTCATTTGTGAGTAAAACTGCGGAGGGGTAGTATGACCTTAAACGATATTCACTGCGGGAAATAGAGCAAATCCCACAGGAAAAAAAAAATGATTCATACATCTCCACTGGCCATGTACTTTGTGTATAAAATGGAGCTTTTTTGGTGTTTAATAACTGTTGATAAAGAGAGTTTGTGCCAAAGCCAGCGCAAATGTAGCGCTAAAATCCCCAATGGTGGCACTGGGAAAGTGTTTTCACTAGCTGCTTTCTTTATCATGTTGTGAAACCAAAATTTTTCTTTCCTCAACCTTATGTTGAGCTCTGTGAAAACAGTATTAGGATTTTCTTGCTTGACATGTATTACAGTGTTGAGTGAGCTGGACACACACAGGCTAAGCACCAAATGTAAATAAGAACATTTATGTCCTGCAGCTGTATAGTGTACAGTTGAGAGGAAGAAAGCAAAGGGATGGGGAGCCTTTGCTTTACCGGTTTCTTCTTTTTTTTTTTTTTCGAGCATAAGTTAACTTGTGAAGGGCTATTACGTGCACTCCAGAGGATGCACCGTTTAGTACAAACTGTGTGTATTTGTCGTATCCTCTGCTTGTTCTTGCATGGAGGAAGATTGAGTATCACTACCTTCTGTTTCAATGCACCCACTTAAGGCAGAGTTACTCCTGTTACCTGGAATTCTCTCTCAGAAAGTGGAGAGTACTTTATAAGGATGGTTTAGGATATTTGAACTCTGGTTCTTTCAGGAGGTTGTGATCTCCTGATATTTTACCTGCAGTAGATTACTTCTTGGCATCTTCACTTGGTATAAACCCAGAAGCTAAAGCTAATGGCTATTCCAGGAAGGGCCACGGAGAAAGAGGAATTGTACCGTCCGATAAAAACTCCAGATTAACCATCATGGTGGTAAATGACAATGACATTTAGTCACCTTTAAACAGTGATCATATTAACATTCGTGGTTACAGGTGGTTTTTAACACCTGTACGCATGTAAATGTTTATCAGTTACTGTAGAAACAACTGCCCAATGCAAATATTTTAGTATATTTTTAAAAGTGTTTACATAAATGACGATGCTATGAACTTGGTGAACCATTAATTTCAGCCTCTGAGGCAAGATAATTTGGATTAGGAATGAATGAAGACTAAAGGCTGGTTTACACGGCAGGATTTTTGTCCCGATCTTCCCCTTCGGACAGGCGCAGACTATCGACGTGGCTCTTAAAATAATCTTAAGAGATATTCCTGACGTGTGTGGTGTGTTAAGAGTGATTTGGTCCGCTCGGCAGGACGTCGGGACTGCTCCGACTTCAAATTGGGGATATTCATCATGTTGGATTGACTTGCCCCGATATTGTAGCGTGTGTGGTGTCCCCCCGAGGACAAAAGAGCCTGTTGACTGTGACATGTAGCCATTTAGAAAGCGAGGGGAGGGAAACCCAGAGAAAACACAGCTCACCTCCATGTCGTAGTGTAGCAACTATGAAGCCCCCTGGTCGTGCTGTCAGGACCGGGTGAGGGGGCTTTTCTTTTTGTTATGTTTTATCTAAGTTAAATTAGTCCACTAACTATCACCATTGTTATTTGTTGTCGTCCATGTTCGTTTACTCTAAATTCACATTTGATCTTGAAATGTTTAGCAAGATTTCTTGTCTGACATCTGAATGACCGCGAGGGAAAATCTGCTTGTGTGTGGTGTGTGTTGTGCTTGGCCGTCTGACCGGACACCACGCACTGTACGACCAAACCTGTTTTATCTACAATTTTTTTAGCGTTACGTGTGCTGTCCCTCAGGCTTTGAAAATCGGACGACTATTTTTAAAATCCTGCAAACCAGCCTTGAGACTGTTTTCTACAGCAGGCAAGATATTAACAGCTTTGAACATTTGAGCAGAACCTCACCTCAAAGATCCTGACCTGTCCATTTTAGTCATTGCCCTACATTTTGTAACAACTGGTACAATTTTTGTAGCTTTTACACAACAACAACCTTCAACACCGGTATGAGTTTAAGGTTCAGGGTTACCCTGAAATCTCTAAACTTACGCCAAGTGGCACCAAAGTGTTTGTTTCTAGTGGTGTACAGCTGTGGTTATGTACTTTTTATTGTGCTGTTACTTTTATCTATGTGCCTTGAAACTTCATACTGTCTAAAAATCATGTGATGACGGCATTGCAGAGTGTTTTTCCCAAACCCGACCCGACCAAAGGCCTTTGTACTCTACAGAGAAGGTGGTGATATAACCGTAACAGACGTGTTGAATTTCTCTTTCACTAATATATACCCGGCTTACATTGCTTATGTTTGTCAAAAGCAGATGTTTTTTTTTGTGATTCTTTATTGTCCCATAAGGTAGATATAATGTGATCAATGATTGTATTGGACAGGTCAATGTTCTTGTCTGTGCAAATTAAAATGCAGCCCATAGTCCGACTAGTGGGTTTGTGTATCATTGTGGTGACAATGTGTGTAAATGTTATTTTTTTGTGATTAGTTTGGCTTTTCATAGAATGTTTCAAGCACTGCAACTTGAGGGGCCCTCCAGGATTTAAGTCCCTGGTGGAATGTTAATGTTCCTCTTGATCCCTGTACACACAACGCAAAAACATTATGTTACAGATAATCCCGCGACGTGGGACTCGATAAGGGCCAGTCCCACTCAAGGGCTTTCAAAGGTTGAGATAAGCTAAAGAAAAGCAACAAGTGAAAGGAAGGGAAAACGTTGAAAGGAAAAACATGGCCAGTCTGGACTGAGCTGGGACTTTCAGAAAAGAGGGTTTCAGACTAAACCAGCGACATGTTTGCTGAAAAAAGTCACTTTGAGGCAGATTAACAAAATATAGGTACCAGTTTTTTTAGTTTCCACCAATCCGAGGATTGATTTCCTGTACATCAAACACTTGGTGATATGAAATGTTTCTACTACAGGACTTTCTCAAACAGTCATTAGGTGATAGGTGGGTACATCCTGGACAGGTTGCCAGTCTATCACAGGGCAGCATAGAGACACACAGAACAAACAATCATGGCAGCACACGCACGCTCACACCTAAGGACAAATTGGAGAGATCAATGTCAAAGAAGCTCACTTAAAAATTCTAAGTAATCCTTTTACTTCTTCAGGGACTTGAGCTACAGTAGGTCCTCAATTGGACTGTACCACACAGGGACAGGGCAGGTTTCTCTGAATTAGAACAGCAAAATATCAACAACCCTTTTGGCAGTTCATCTCGGCTTCTCTCTCAAACCACTTACCATTCCTGACCAGGAAAACCCTACAGCAGCTGCAGTTATGGAGATCCTCTGACCCAGTCATATAGCCATCACAATCCAGCCCCAGTCAAACTCGCTTAAATCCTTGGCCATTTTTCCTATTGCTAACACATCCACTCGGAGGATGCAATGTTCACTTGCTTCCTAAAATATCTATGTGATGATGTGCTCAGGGGAGGAAATATTACTTATCGTTCAGACAGAAAAAAAATCAGTGTTAACTAATCTTTTTCTTTCATTTTTGTAGCATCTTAAAATGCTAATGCTAGTTTTTAAACTAGTTTTTAAGCAGGGCTACATGGCTTTCATGCCAACGATGTGGTGTAAAAAAAAAAAGAGATGTGCTATCATTCCAAAACGTGTAATATTTAGAAGTTTGCAGATGGTGAAATTAAAAGAAAACCCCTTAGTTGTTACGTTGTTAGTTTGATAGTTATTAGTAGGCATGTAACAGTAACAAATCACAGTTCGCTATGTGTTCTGGTTTTAAAGGTAAGGTTTGGTACATTTTTCTCTATGCTTTTATATAATAAAATAATAGAAATATGTGGACTTTTTTAACCTGGG